>NC_041399.2:73908542-74009982 GCF_900747795.2 Erpetoichthys calabaricus
TATATATTGTAGATGCCAGGGAGGAAGGACAGATTCATACCTGGTCAGGAGGCCATAATAGAAGGATTGGACAAACAGGCTCACCAGGAGCAGTTCATTCACGCAGGGTGCCATGGGAGCTGGATAGCCCTGTTGCGGTCTTTGGAGACCACCAGAGGGAGCTGCCGGGAGAGGACTGCCCTGGTTTTTATAGAACCCGGAAGTGCTTCAGAAGACTTTGACAGGGGACCAAAAGCAGTTCCTGGGGCTAACCCGCTGCCTCACTTAAGTTGAGTCAGAGTTAGGAGGCAGCAGGCAACAGACTTGCTGGACAGAAGGAGGAGGAAACTTGATTGTATTGTGTACTGTGTTGATCTTTGAACAGGTGATTACAAGAAGGGTGCTTTGGCTGCATAAATATCTTTGCTTTAAATTCAGAATCATGTTGGTTATTACTGTGTCTGCGGTTTGGAGCTCAGGGGTGTCCTCTGCTGGTTACTATACATATGAATATCAGTGAATACACTGCTCAAACAAATTAAGGGGACAATTAATCAGAACAGCGTAAGACCAAGTTAATTAAGCTTTAGGGAAATCAATCTGTCCAGTTAGGAAACATAAGCGATTGTGAATCAACTTCACCAGCTTTGGTGCAAAAGTGAGACAACCTATAAAAAGGGAATGGTTTTCCAGGTGGTGATCACAGACAATTGCTCTCTCCTTATCCTTCCTGATTTTTCTGTAGTTTTGTATTTTGGTAGCATCCTTGTCACTTCTAGTAGCTTGAGGCCTTACCTGCAGCTGATTCAGGTTGCACAGGTAGTCCAGCTCATCCTTGATGGCACATCCACATGTGCCATTGCAAGAAGGTTTCCTGTATTTCCCAGCACAGTCTCAAGAGCATGGAGTAGACCGGTACCAGTATCTGCTCCTATGAGCGAGGAAGAACAGGATGAGCGCTGCCTACAAAATGACCTCTGCCGACTACTGGTACGCATGTTTCTTCTGGTGGCGTAAGGGCCTGACCTCCTCTAGTGGGACCTGTGCTCACAGCCCATCATCGTGCAGCTTGACTGACATTTGCCAGAGAATAAACAATTGGCAGCTCTGCCATTGGAACCCCATTCTCTTTACAGATGAGAGCAGGTTCACACTGAGCACATGTGACTGAACTGAAACAGTCCGGAGACACCGTGGTAAGCATAATGCGGTCCACAATGTCATCCAGCATGACCGGTTTGGCAGTGGGTCAGTGATGGTCTGGGGTGGCATATCCTTGGAGGGTCTCACAGACCTCCATATACTAGGCAACAGTACCCTGACTGCTATTAGGTACTGGGATGAAATCATCAGAGCCACCATCAGACTTTACGCTGGTGAAGTTAGGTGCTGGATTCCTACTGGTGCAGGACAATGCAGAGCCTCATGTACCCAGAGTGTGCAGGCAGTTCCTGGATGATGAAGGCATTGATGCCATTAACTGGTCCACATGTTTGCCAGACCTGAATCCAATTGAGAACCTCTGGGACGTTATGTATTGGTGCATCTGATACCACCAAGTAGCAGCACAGATTGTCCAGAAGCTCACTGATGCCCTGATCAGACACTGTTGGGAGTGCATACAGGAAATGGAGGCCATACACACTACTGAGTCCCATTCTGAGTTGCCGTGATAAAACTCACACAAGTTAGATCAGCCCGTGATTTTAATGTTTGACTGATGTTGAATCAATGGGTTGGTGATTTTGGTTTCTATTGAATGTTGTTACATCATTTTGTTCTCAACGAGTTCCACAGTATTACTCAGTAAAGATTTTCCACTTGTATACTCCATTCATTGAGATCTAATGTGTGGTTTAAGTGTTTCCTTATTTATTTTTTTTGAGCAGTATATATATTATATATAATATATATACAATATATATAATAAAAATATATATATGCTTTGCCTCAGGTGCTGACATCCAAGGTTTGATCCCCACAAGGGAAGCAGAAGTGCATACAGCTGATGAGCCCCAATTAGGGTGAAACACACGTCGTGTATTCTTTGCATTATTTGGCAGGTATTATATATCATGTCTGTGATGTTTTTTGCAAATGAGAGGGTACGGCAGATGTCTGCCGACTGGCCAACCAGCCACAAGCATTACCTGGTAGGTAACCACTCAAATATCAGACTGTGATCAGATCTAAATGTAAATAAAATGCAAAGCTGACTGACTCATTCATTTATTAACAAACACACTATTTCCTGTTTAGTTTGTAACCACCAGAGGGCACCCTTGTGCCCAAACGTCAGACACAGTAATACTTAACATGTGTCTGGGATAAAATAAAAGATGTTTATTCATACACAACATTGCTACAATAATCACCCTTTTTAAGATCAGCCAATTAACAATAAATCACATTAAATCTTCCTCCTTCCATCCTCCAGTTAAATGTTGCCTGCTGCCTCCCAACACTCACTCATCTAAGCGGACTTTCTTTTAAAGTTGGCCCTTTACTGCTTCCAGCTCCCTGTCTCAGTCCTCTGAAGCATTTTTGGGTCATACACGATGAACCAGGGCAGTCCTCCCCTGGCAGTGCCCTTTGAAGGTACCCCTAGACCCCGACATGGCTGCATCTGTGGACTCCAACTCCCATGCCACCCTGCGGGTGTCCTAAAGTGACCCATCCCTAAGGAACACTGCCACCTGTTGTATGGAGGAAATGAGCTCCTTCTATTATGGCCTCCTGGCCAGATATGAATCCTACATTTATCACTGTCAGGATGCCTGTCCTTCCTTTGTGGCACCTACAAGTTAAAAATATGAAATTTGCCAGGATGGTACATCTAACGCAGTAGGTACCCACTAAGAGAGGACACTTCAATATATTAGTTTTTTTTACTCCTAAATATTAACAACAGAAAAAAACACAAAATCCCAAAATCTCAAAGATGCCTTTATGGATTTATTTGAAGTTTGATGACGTTACAGAAAAAAAGAATTAGCAGACAAAATTTTTATTTGTTGATATTTGTTCTTAATAATGCTCCAGCAAGTAGTGCATTCTAACACAGTGCAGACAACGTTCACACAGAGAACTGGGGCATGTCAGTTTATGCAAATGAAGGCCATCTGCAGACATGAAGTGAATGGAGCAAAGTTCGGCAAACCTCAAAGAAGACACATTTCGCAAGTTGTGACAATTTCGTGATCCAGTAAGAACAGCATTTAATACAGTGGTGTGAAAAACTATTTGCCCCCTTCCTGATTTCTTATTCTTTTGCATGTTTGTCACACAAAATGTTTCTGATCATCAAACACATTTAACCATTAGTCAAATATAACACAAGTAAACACAAAATGCAGTTTGTAAATGGTGGTTTTTATTATTTAGGGAGAAAAAAAATCCAAACCTACATGGCCCTGTGTGAAAAAGTAATTGCCCCCTGAACCTAATAACTGGTTGTGCCACCCTTAGCAGCAATAACTGCAATCAAGCGTTTGCAATGAGTTGCAATGAGTCTATTACAGCGCTCTGGAGGAATTTTGGCCCACTCATCTTTGCAAAATTGTTGTAATTCAGCTTTATTTGAGGGTTTTCTAGCATGAACCGCCTTTTTAAGGTCATGCCATAGCATCTCAATTGGATTCAGGTCAGGACTTTGACTAGGCCACTCCAAAGTCTTCATTTTGTTTTTCTTCAGCCATTCAGAGGTGGATTTGCTGGTGTGTTTTGGGTCATTGTCCTGTTGCAGCACCCAAAATCGCTTCAGCTTGAGTTGACGAACAGATGGCCGGACATTCTCCTTCAGGATTGTTGGAGTCCCAAAGCTTTAGAAATGGCTTTATAACCTTTACCAGACTGATAGATCTCAATTACTTCTGTTCTCATTTGTTCCTGAATTTCTTTGGATCTTGGCATGATGTCTAGCTTTTGAGGTGCTTTTGGTCTACTTCTCTGTGTCAGGCAGCTCCTATTTAAGTGATTTCTTGATTGAAACAGGTGTGGCAGTAATCAGGCCTGGGGGTGGCTACGGAAATTGAACTCAGGTGTGATACACCACAGTTAGGTTATTTTTTAACAAGGGGGCAATTACTTTTTCACACAGGGCCATGTAGGTTTGGATTTTTTTTCTCCCTAAATAATAAAAACCATCATTTAAAAACTGCATTTTGTGTTTACTTGTGTTATATTTGACTAATGGTTAAATGTGTTTGATGATCAGAAACATTTTGTGTGACAAACATGCAAAAGAATAAGAAATCAGGAAGGGGGCAAATAGTTTTTCACACCACTGTATATAATACCCCTCCGTCCACCTTATCGGCAACCTTGTGTGTATATGTTAAAGTATGGACTACAATTTCCATCAGCACTCACAAAGTTCAAATAAAACCATCAATAAAAGTGTCATGTCTTGTTTGTTATTAGATTTTACCACAGGTGCACCACCAGTAACCAATGGTCCCCATACATACTTTCTTCTTTTTGTCTCTCCAATACTGTTTCTGTCATGGCTTGTAAAAAAAAAAAAAAAAAAAATGATGCTCTGTACAAAAGTCATCCGAGGACACATCGGCTCTCACATGCATTCTCAAATCATGTATTTTTGAAACACTGGTGCACATACTGAATCATATAAAGACGTAACGATTTTAAAGGCAAAATCACACTCAAATCATGTAATTGTTTTTGTCCTCAACAGTGCCTGGTATACAGAAAAGTTCAAATTGCATCTCTCTTTCTAGACACAACCACAGTGCAATGGTAGATGAGTGTCAGCATCAAGCAAAGAAAATCAACTCCTTAATGTTGCATTTTCAAACCCTGTTTGGCCCGTCATTCCTGTGAGTGCACCACCTTTCAGCATTCTGCTCTTCACATGTAGCTTTGCCGCGTCTACTTTATATCATCTTCACTTTTCTTCACATGTATTCTAATACTCTCAAGAGTGTAGAAAATATTGTAATATCATTCTGGTGTTTTTATATATGGTTTTACCTAACTGAAATCATTAATGACAGAACCTTCAGTGCAAGAGGATTGTGGAGGAAGCTAACTTTCTTTTGCCCGTTACAGTCTGTGAATTTTACATACTGTAGTAGAGTTGGTGAAGGTGGATGAGTTTAAATACTTGGGATCAACAATACAGAGTTAATGGGGATTGTGGAAGAGACATGAAAAAGAGAGTGCAGGCAGAGTGGAATGGGCAGAGAAGAGTGTCAGGAGTAATTTGTGAAAGACGGGTATCAGCAAGTGTGAAAGATAAAGCCTACATGATGGTAGTGAGACCAGCTATGTTATATGGGTTGGAGACGGTGGCACTGACCAGAAAGCAGGAGACAGAGCTGGAGGTAGCAGAGTTAAAGGTGCTAAAATTTGCACTGGGTGTGACGAGAATGGCTAGAATTAGAAATGAGTACATTAGAGGGTCAGCTCAAGTTGGACGGTTGGGAGACAAAGTCAGAGAGGCGAGATTGCGTTGGTTTGGACATGTGCAGAGGAGAGATGCCAAGTATTTTAGGAGAAGGATGTGAAAGATAGAGCTGCCATGGAAGAGGAAAAGATGAAGGCCAAACAGAAGGTTTATGGATGTGGTGAGAGATTACATGCAGGTGATGGGTATAACAGAACAAGATGCAGAGGACAAGAATATATGGAATAAGATAATAACAGGAGCAGCCGAAAGAAGAAAAAGCAGCTTTTAGACAATGAAGTTTGTATTGGTCACGTGTGTACAAAAGAGCTCCAGTATACTTTGTACACATGAAAATAAATCTGAACTGGTTATACATATATTGCATTTTTCTTGAATCAAAACCTTAAGACATCTGAAAGGGAAAATGTTGTGAGACAGCATTTTAGAATTTTTATGAGAAAGGGAAACAATTCAGGAGATGCTAAATGCACTTCAGAACTGCAGAATTCAAAAAACAAGCAGATAACGGAACTGTAAGGCAAGAAGCAGGAGTAACCAAAGCCAAACGGCAAACACAGCAAAATGTCGAGGAACAAAAAGGATTTCAGAAACTATACAATGCCACCCACTTAAACAAGAATGCTAACACTTCAGCTCTTTGAGAGATTTGTTAAGAATACAAACACTGCCATATGCATAGCATCAAATCCTAGGATGTCAATGACAGAACTGATTTGGTCACTGCTTGTAACCTACACAAGTTACACAGGAATTCAATATCCTGTGTAAGTGGGCCCAAAGGGGCAACAGGTTTATCTTTTTTTTTTTTGTATGTATGTATGTATGTATAGGTTTGGCCAATTATGTATAGAGAGGAGTGTAAAATTCTTAGTTGCTTGTGCTAATCATCATATAAGAAGCCTGTTTGTTTTCCTATTGCATGTGCTTTTACAATGAAAGACGAATGATTAGAAAATTGATTATGGCTTACCTCCTTTTCAAGAAGCAACTTTCTAACCATCTGCCTCTGCTCACTAATCTTAAATTTGGTCTTGCATAAACATAACCTTGAACTGGGTCCTGTGGAAATGCAGACCTCTACGTTACACACTAGAAAGTTCCCATGTGCTACTACTACCACCCCCCAAAAAAAGCAAGAGATTGCTTTCCTTCTGTACTCTACCTGTTCTTATAGAAGCTAGAATTTAGTAACTACTGATATCTGGTGTATGTGCAAAAGAAACAAATAACAGTGAGTAATAAACTCAGTGGTCTGGTGAAGAGGTGCATTTGTGAATTTCCCCCTGGGATTAATAACGTATGCATCTCTCTATCTATCTATCTATCTAATTCTACTGTCCCTCCATCCAAAACTGCTACTTGTGACAGCCTTCCTTGCCATAGCATCCTATTTATGCAAACAAACAGACAACAGTACACTCCAGGAGTGTACAAAATGGCAGACAGGAATCATCAAATACAGCATGAGCAACTGAACTACACAACCTATCAAAAAATAAATGTAAATAGCAGAACCAATTAAGAAGAAAAAATATTGTACTGCAGGGCTCATCACAAAAGATAAAATGACGGTATACATGCAGGGGCAAGGGAACAAAACTGACATTTGATGGTCAGGTTACAGAGGTGGTGGTGGTGGTGGTGATGCACCAATTCCAAGATTCTAAATGAAATGTCACAAAATCCATTGGAGTTAAAAAGAAAAAAAAAAGAACCTGCTATTTCTGAGACAGTTAAAGTTGTCTGAAGTATCACAAGATTCAATGCCCCCATTCTTCAGATTTGTTACTGGAAGTGTTTTCATGACATTCTCCATCACTGTGTAGTAAGGCAATCTGTACGAAGAATAAGGAGCAGGCACACAGAATGGGGAGCAACACGTCTTAAATCATGGATTGCTAACTGGATGCATAAACCTCCTTCTAGACTGCTAATCTAAAGCCTTCCAAAATCTACCCCACACTACTTTATGGCCACATGGTCTACCCATCTTCTGTTTCTCCAAAGCCTGTTTGATAAAAGTACTTGAGTAAAAGCTCCAAGATACATTAAACTAGCATCTTGACCTTTCCACTTCTTGTACTTGAGCATTCCTATGTACTTAATGATTGACTACACTGCTCTTTAACTCCAACTGCTGGGTAATGTATTTTCTGGAGAGAGACAGAGACAGACAGAGAGAGAGGCAGAGAGAGAGAGGGTTGAAAGAGCCCTACAACTTTTACATGGATTTAGCACAACTGAAAATAACAGAAAGGTGAATACAAAGTAATTTTTACTGTTGGGATTCTGTAATAGCAGATGTCACCCCTCACTGTTAACCTGAGAATTTAGGTTGAAATGTTTTGTTTCTACTGTACGAGATGGATATTTTATGGTATATAAACTAAAAGCAACTCTGGGGTTAATAAACGTCAGAGGTAAAAACATGGCAATGAGAGACTGTTGTTGAGGGCTAGTCAAGATTGAAGATGCCGTCATGTGGGCAGGCTTTGTTAGAGGCCTGAAGCTAAGCCACAGCATTGAGATTACAAGTTTTAGAACTGTTCCTATTTTTTTTTGGTTAAATCTGTTCTTAGTGAGTGCTTTTACTTAGTTTTAGTTGTAGACTGGGGATTTCCCTCTTGGGACATGTCCTGATCACACTTAAATGGCTGATTGTGGGCAGGAAGGTGTACTTATACATTCACATGCCTATGTCAGTTTAAGGATTTGTTTAATTGGTTTGCACAAAAAGCAAATGAAAACAAAAGTTTGGTGAAAATAAAGAGCAAACTCAATGCATTCAAAGTATATTGTGTAACTTCAAATACAACTCAATACAAATATTCCATCAAAAGCTGACCAAGTCATGTGAAATTTCCGACTGGGAGAGCTACATTTCCTGTGCATATGAATGCAGAATAAACCCTAAACATATTTCTGCACGTGGGAACATTTAAATTTTACTTGGATGAGAGTTCTTCATTTTTTGCTACCATCTCCTTGGGTATTTTCCAAGAAGTTTGTATTTATTGTTATATTTTTCTACAGCTACTTTGCTGAACTATATATTTAACTCAATGCTGTCTCACATTCTTTTTTATGAATAATAAAGATCCTCTTTAATAAACTGTACTATAACAACTTGCGGTTTTGCCTGCTCACTGCTATGGCAAGGTTGGATGCGAGATCAAGTCCCAGTGGATTTCTTCTGGCATCAGGGGCTATGGTCATAACACTTTATATTTTATAATGGACTTCACCCAATTTCATGCAACAGTGCTGTGAAGGCAAATAAAAAAAAATAAAAAGTTAACATAAGACGCAATACACTTTTTACTTACTGTGTATTTTATTTAAAAAAATATTATTTAATTACACTTACAAAAATCTATTATGATCCACAAATCACACGAGACAGTCCTCTTTAAGCCAATCAATTCCCTTTCAGGTTCTCAGTATCTTATAAATACAGGACAATGTACATCTATTTCACCATTATTAACTGCTGCTTCTTGGCAACTAATTTATTCATACTGTTTAAGTGAGAAACTGAATTGCTGTAGTACTCAACTAGTAAAAAGGACAGTGCAGAGAATGAGGCCAAAACCGATTTCCCAGGGTCCTTTTTAAGAAAACTGTAGAAAATGGAAAGCATTTCTCAAATTTTTGACTGGTTTAGTTGTTGGTAGATATTACTTGATGTATTCATTACTGGGATGAGGCAAACGGACAGAGATGGAGAGTGTAACTGATTTAGGTACATTTCCCTCATTAAATTATAAAAGAAATAAAACTTTAAAATAAAATTTAATATCAGACATTAATTTTAGTTTTCAAAGTTCAAATTAAAAAAAAAAAAAAAAAAGACATCAGCGACTCATGTATACAAAAAACTCTTGCAATTTGTTTAGATTTACAAATATTGCCACCTACTGGTTTGAGAAAGACTTTTGATCTGTTTTCACAACTGTCTTTGTCATGACTTTTGTTCACTGTCTCAACATTAATGTGGGCTGAAAGCAAACATTTCAAGAATAAACAATAAACCTGAGATAAAAGAATATTAACAAATTACAAATTTGCTAGATAGGTGTTGGCTAGATACAATAATATGCAGCACAGGTTTGAATCCCTTCCTTGTAACATTAGCTGAAGACTACATGGGCTTATGCATTGTGTTGATGATCATTATCAGTGAACATCTGGGAAAAGGCCAAGAGTGCTATGGTGGGGGTTGAAAACAAAAATACAAACACAAAACACAAATGCTACAGTACACCATGGATGATCTGCAAGGACAACAAGGTAACTGAATTATCAAGAATGTTTGACAAGGCAAAGCAAAGACTCTCTGCAGATGTTAACCTGCTTAAAATGATTTTAGCAGAGGTAATATAGTGTTTACAGATCTTCACATTGCTTTTTATAAAGCAACATTAGCAATGTTAATAAAAACAATTCAATGAAAAACACATTTCATTGTTATTCAATACACAGGACCAATAAAATTTATTCAATATATTACAAGTATATACATGTAATTTAAAATATTAAAATAGACCATATCATTTTAGAACAATCATTCAAAGGCAATTCAAAAATAGGGTTTGCTGTGATTTCACATCACACTGTAAAAGTAACTTTTTCTCTGTGAGTAGGCAACATTTTACAGTATTTAATGTGTTAGTCAACATACAAAATTGAGAAAAAAAGCTGAACGATGCTCAGTGTGTATGGCAGACCAATAACTATGTATGGAACAATAGTTATGTAAACTTCACTACAGTCAACAATACACCTTTGTAGAAAGAGTAGAAATCAGTAATGCATGCACAGCATAAACATCACAAATCTAAAACGTTTGCAATTATGGAACAAGTAAAAATCAACACATGCTTTAAAATTAGGCCAACAACACAAGACAACCAATATAAAACTTTGGTCCATTAAAACATTAGACAATCTGAACATTTTAACAATCAAAATATCTATTCTCTTTTTTACAAGTTAAAAACAATAATTACATGTTTATTTACAAATGCACAATCATATGTATAAAATAAGTTATTTAAAAAAAGAATACATTTAGATAACATCATATAGTCTGTACAATTATAAACATCTTCACTACTAAGTGAATTTTCTTTTTTTAGTTCGTTGCTCTTAGAACTTGTGTAGCAATATAGAGCGACACTTGATTGTGGTGAGGAATCCTGCAAACACTTTTGCAGTTACCTGACCACGAGGTGCTCATGTGCATTTACTAATGGCTGAATCCAGCCATTCATTCTCCTGGCTCTCCTTATTCAGCAGCTTCCAGCGCCGCAAACTTCAGCTTCCAAACCAAGTGCTTTTGTTGCCTACAGGGCCGTAGGTATTCTGTTCTCCACTGCCTTCAGCAAGTTGCAAGCAGGTCCCATTTGCAAGGTTTCCGATACTCTGTTTAGTGTTTTTTTTTTTTTTTTTTTTTACCATTAGGTAAAAACAAAGATTGATGTTTAAAACATGAACCTTACTCTTGGAGCTCACGGACTGTAAGCTCATTTTGCTTGCAACAGTGCAGGGTGTGGTAAGGGCTCCGGTATGATGAGTTGGGTAGTTTTCCTGCAACTTTTCCATCACAGTGGTGTCTGTTGTACTGTTATTTAACAATATGCTCCACTCTGTAGGGCTCCCATTATCATATAGGTGTCAACTCAAAGTCGTCATTGACATCAACTAGTGGAACATAAAATTCTGGAATCTCAAAAATACTAATAGATTTATATGTTGCAGGGTCAAGTTCTTGTAATTTGAGTTGCCATTCCAGTCTCTGCACAGCATTCAGAGCAGCAGCCTCATGCTGCTGCCTCATAAGAAGGCAAGTCTAGTAAAAGGAAAACAAAAATATTATCAGAACACAATTAGATCACAAACTTATTACCCAACCCATCAAACATATTCAAATAAAACTATGAAACTCTTGGGCATTTTGACTAGCAAAACCCAAAATTATAATAAGGGAATAATCAGTATACTAGAAAATAGGTCATTGTGGCAACTCCTAGACCAGAATTACTATGCATTTGCTTGACATGCAAATTCCTCACCATCATTAGTCTACTCTCTCTCTTGGTCATGCTGTTCTTGCATCAGTCAGCATTCACATTACCTCTAAATTATTTCATTAGTTATGATACAACACTTTTTTACTTTATGAAAATGAGGCACTACCTCTTTCTAGTCGATGTATCAGTGTAATGAAAAGGCTGTTTCCAGCAACTGACGGTACTACTGTACTCATTTAGGTAAAGGTTCTTCCATTGAAAACACTTGCGTGATATATGGAAAGCAATAGCTAAAGTGGAGACACATTATGCTAACCTGGTGAATCTCAAGTTGTTATGGCTAACCAAGCAATCACAGGACAGGACACTACATAAAGAATAGGAAATTGACAAAAATGCAAGTCAGTGGATCATTAAGGCATTAGTGAGACACCAAGTACATAAACTTTGGAAAATCACTGCTACAGTTAAGTAAAAAATGGCTGTTTGCCTCGTGAAAGTGACGATCATCTATGCCAAGATGATATGGAATATCACATAGGACCGCTAATGAAAAATGTAACATTAATTCTACAGGCGGTTGATTGCACAAGCCAAATTTAATAAAAGTTCAGTGATTCTTAGTAAGAAATAAAATATCCTTAATTGTACTTTTCATCTCAAATACTTCTATGCTCCACATTGCTGAATTAAAACAACTTATTACCAAGTACAGTAGACAGCAACAACACAAAATGTTCTCATTCTTTTAAGAGTTTATCTGATAATTTATCTAGCAAATAAGGACATATCTTGTACATCTAAGGATATTCACAGATACGATACTTACTACAATGCACATTTGTGACTGTCTTTAAGACAGAAAACCATGGATTAAGAGAAAAATGGAGCTCATTTTGGAGGAATGACTGAACCTTTTTAAAGTGCTTATATTTTTAACGTTACGCAAGTGTAGAAAATTTAAGGCCTCGATTAGAAGGTAGGCTAGGCTCTCACAATTCATTTCTTTGGGGAAGAGGAAGAAAAAAAAATGCCAAAACGCAGTTCACATAGTATACTAGAATGGGGGGAGTCATAATTTCTATGATGACAGTAAGTTTAGAGACCACAACTGCTGATGGGATAATTTATTTCTGATGAAATTAACACTAATGTATGTTACTACACTATGCAACATTAAGTCTAGGTTGGCATGCTTAATTTAAACATACTAAAATACACATAAATGCAAAACCTCACCTTTACATTTACCAATTAACAAAAGTCATTCAAACACCTAGAAAATGTTAAAGAACGTCACTGATATACTACTGGCTGCTGATAATTCAGAAATTAACTGAAGCTGTACCATTTATACATATATGTTTTATAAAATTCTGTTGTTTGGAATTAAGGAGAAATGTGATGACTATCTCCCCCAAAGAAGGTATACACACACTGTCAAAGGCTGCTTAGAAGGAATAGTTAACCTGCAAATATTAGAATGTAAAACCTATAATAGCGGTAAATAGATAGTCACATTCAAAAAGTAAGTAATGTAATGATGTTAGAGCAGGAATGGTCAAGTATGCTCTATTCATTTAATGTAAGAAATAAAATGAGTGCAAGGAAGACAGTTTTTACTTTTCTGAAATGCCTCCAAATGGACAAACAGAAAAAAAAACATTTAGAGTCAAAGAAAACTGTCAACGATTTAAAAATGTCTAGTCAGATAAACACAAAAGAAAATCAGTTATTTTATGTATTATACATACACAGTATACATCAGCTTATAAGCATGGCAGCAGCCAAGACTTTGACTCTCCGTTTCTGAAAGTGATGTTCCTCAGCACAGGCTGGTAGAAAAGTAATTACATCCTGGAAATCTTCATTCTTTGCTAATCTACACCCACAATTGTCATCTTATAATCCTTTACTTGAAGTATTAAAATGTGCTATGATGCATCAAATGCTATAAAAAGATATGAGAGGAAATGAGAAATGTTACAAGTATTAGGCAAGAAAGGAGATGCCAGACAGAGGGCTGAGGAGAATTAAAGGGAACCCCCCATAAGATGTGCGTACAGAGGATAGCAGAAGGTAGAAATCAAAGGAACAATCCTGGGAAAAACATTCTGAACTTGCAAAAATAATATTTAAGGTCTACATTCCAACTTTAAACAATTACATCTTGCCTGAAGAAGGGGCCTGAGTTGCCTCAAAAGCTTACATATTGTAATCTTTCTAGTTAGCCAATAAAAGGTGTCATTTTGCTTGGCTTTTCTCAACTTTAAACAAAAAATGGAAACTACTGCTATAGTCAATTACTAACAAAACAGAGTAGTTACAGGATAGGAGACTGCATGCACCATTTAAAACAGTTTCTCCAAACATGTAACATTGGGATATATGTCTATTGTTTAATATTTGAAAAGAGAAAGTATTAAAAAAAAATGTGAATGAAAATTTGGAGCAAGTATAGGGTGGGTTGATCTGGCCAGACAAAGAACATATGCCCAATCATGTGAACTTTACAGTGTAAACGGAAGACCTGCTTTGTTCTTTAGGTCTCATTGCTTAAAATAAATGTAAAATTAGTCGAGTCACCTCAAACTGAGAAAAAGGAAGAGAAAACAGAAAAAAACGGAAACAGAGGTGTGGCAATAATCATTTTTATGACAGCAAGTCATTCCTGAGAAAAGGGTTAGTTCATCAAGAGTGATGGTGGCTTCTTCACCAGGCTGAACACTCAAGAGGGGTCATTTTGTTTAGAAGTGCATACGTTCACACGCAGGTAAGAGAAACAGTTCAGGGAATGGCATTATGGGGGGGAACTGAACTTTTTGAACTGGTAACTGAATAAGGGCCAATTGGCACTACAGCGATAGACCAATTCTGTAATGTAAGAGAAGTCTAAAGGGGCATTACTGCAAAATAGCTATAAATTATTAAAATGAAACAAAGTACACTTTTTTTTTTTTTTTAACTTTTAATAGTTGAAATTATTTAGAACTTCAAGCTGCTATGCACAGAGGATCCAGAAACAATGCTAAAGGAGAGAGAAACAACACAAAAATAACTCTTCTCCGTGGCCTAGAATCAACCATCTTAATAAACTCAGGGCGAAAATCCATAAACGTAATGATTTATCATAGGCAAGACAATTCAGACAGGCGAAAACTTGCTCAGCATGAAGATATAAAACAATCACATTTAGGGAAAAGGATAAAGGCTGTGAAAGATATACAGTACTGTACATGAACCACTAGACAGAATCAGTTGCCATTTCTGTTTGAACAAAGCCAGTTTTGTCAAGATACAGCAATTTTGATATTACTATTTTCAGCCTTTGGGCCACTATCTATAAAGGTCTTGTGCTAGAACTCATCAAGGACAGTCTGTAAACTGAACCTTAGTGGGTGTCTATTTTATTTAAGTAATGAAATGTTTTGTTAACAAAAGAATGAAGCATCTGGAAAAAGGGGCAGATAGTTGGTCCCACAGCTGGACTGAAATTCTGGGGGTAAATTACACAGCCCTAGGTCATCTGAATACTTCATGTTAGTGCTGGGCGGTATGACCAAAATTCTATATCACTGTATTTTTCAAAATTATACCGGTTTCACTGTATTCAACTGTATTTTTTTCCCATGCATGAGTGGATGTTAACCACATTTTCTACTGCAATTACTGCAGTAGACTGGCTAAGAATAACCTATTCCACTGTCATGAGAATTGTACATTGTACAAAAAAACATTTTAATGTGCACACAAGTATTAATACAGGTTTGCATGGCCCCATAAAGTGATAGTTTTCAAGGGGGTGGCACTAATGAAGAGAAGGAATCACATTGCACAACAGTTGCAGTAAAAATATAGAACCTTTTAATTGAACAAAATTTGCAAACAACTTAAACAATAATTTTGACAATTTATTTTCAACCATCCAAAGAGGCATTTAGACTTAGTAAAATATCCAGAGGTGCTTGTCAAAAGTTGTATTGCACTGAACCTATCTTAGAAAAGGAATAAATAGTAAAGATTCTTTGTAAACCAACTACACTTTCTGTTATAATGTTAACAATCTCTGTCCACTGACACGTTAAAATGACTTTTTAAACAACTTTACCATCATTAAACTGCTTAATATTTAATCTAATAAATAATATCAATACAATAAACAGTGCAACTTCCAGTAATAATACTATTACTTCAGGCCCAGGTACATTACACAGTATTCACCAAATAAAAATAAAAAACAAATGCAACTTGGTGATGACATCTTTACCAACTGATCCATCATATTGCAAATTGCATTAATATGGACCTTGCTTCAAGTTAAGCTATATACATAAATAATACAACTGCAACTTATATTTATAATGCTATTTGTGATATAGCGGGTCCATGGCTTCAAAAAAAAAAAAAAAAAAAAAAATGGCCAGTTTTTAAATCCAGTTAGCTGTGTCCGTCTCCGTGGGCGTGATTGCACGACTGCGGGGAGTTGAACAGGTAATTGGGGCGAGTCGCACCTGCACGTGCAGTGCGATCATTCTCAATTGCTTCATCGGCTTCCTAAGGCATGTGATTAAGGCACTGCATCCACGGAGACATATTTATGGGCCAGCAGGATAGGGGGAAGGAAAAAAGAAAAAAAAAACAAAAAAAAAAACAGAAGGAGGTTAAAGAAGGGAAAAGGCAGTCATGGGAGAAGAACCAGACACCAGGAAGGAGAAAACAGCATGACCTGAGGCTCCGTGAGGGAGCGCAGGCTGAGGCGCTCTAGGGGCTGGTTAGCCCCACTGACTAATAAGCGTGTAGAGTGGGGCGAGCGAGATGTAAGGCAATAATAATAATTAATTTTATTTATAAGGCACTTTACATTAGTAGTAAATCTCAAAGTGCTACATAAAAATATTTAACAAAGACAAAACAAGATAAAAACAGAGATAAAACAACAATAGTGGCATTCTTATTAATATGCTTTCCTAAATAAAGTCTTGTAGCTGTATTTTTTTTTTTTTCCCAGAGGCGTGGAGCAGCGACTACAAAGGCCTCCCAATGGATCCCAGAATCGACCGAGTGAGTGCAAAGGAAGACAGGAGGTGTGCCGACCTCGGATGGTCTGGCTGCGCAATGTGGCGGCAGCCAAGCCGGGGGTTGGCAGAAAGAACTTCGTACTGCAGAGGCTCCGCCGGCAACACCAGTGATGGGTGAGCCAGGGAGACAGAAGGTGGTGGGCTGCGATAGGGCGAGGACAGAGACTGCATTTTAACAGATTTATTTATTATGGATTTTATCCCCACGTTTCACTGGTTTTATGGATTTGCTATTTATTTGGGTACTGTATTTTTGTTAACACTGCACAACGGACACTTGGTTTTACTTTTTGACTGTTTTTAATAAAAGCTCTTGAGCACTTTCCACCATACCCTGGCTTCAATGAGATTTGTCAGCTCATCTTGGTCATAACTATCGACAGTGTTGGTTCAACATGTCGACCCACGTGGGAAGAGGGAGTCTGTAGGGGACCAGCATCATAACACTATTACACAGTATCCAGGTACATTACACAGTATTCAAGTATTGGAGGAGGGGAGGGGGCGGGGGGTGGTGGAAAGCTTGGCTTTGTGAGAGATGGCCGCCAGTTTATCCTGGCCAACACCCCTAGGCCGCTAGATGGAGTCCTCCCTGCAACATGGAGGTGCCCCGAATTCCCGCAGGGCATCATGGACAATGGAGTTCAGCTTCACAGCCCTGCTGGATACCGTGGGGGCCACCAGGGGACGCTGCAGGGAGGCACAGGGATTTATATTTTCCTTATAGCTTATACTTATATATATATAAGTACTCCCTAGTCACGGGGACATAAGAAATGAAGTACTTCCGGGCTGAAGAAAAGGAAGAGTTTTTATCTGATCCGGAAGTGCTATGGAATTACATGGACTGAAGGACAGAAGCACTTCCGGGTCGAGCACTATAAAAAGGACTGTGGGAAACCCAGCAGACTGAGCCGGAGTTGGGAGGAAGTGCGACAGAGCTGCTGGGTGGAGTGAAGGATTTGATTATTGTTGATTTATTGATTATTATTGTGTGTTGTGGGAGTGGAGGTGCTTTGTGCACAATATTGAAGAAATTTAAATTATTTCTGATACTTTTACCTGGTGTCTGGACATGTTGTCTGCGGATTTGGAGGTGTGACAGCACCCCCTATTGTCACAGCTTGCAGTATTAACTAGTACTATAGAAACAGCAGTTACACATTTTAAAATAATAACGATCCACATCCGACCTTTTAAAACCAAAGTATCTCCAGACAACAGACATGACTCCCTTTTTCGGTTCTTCTATTTCATCATGTTCAACTTTATCGTCTGCTACAGCTTCAATTTCAGAATGTTCTCTGTCCATTTTCACCGTGCAATAACTCCACTAACACATGTACTCCGTTGCATGCGTATTTAGCAGTGTAGCAGTGAAAAAGGTCCCCCCTTAAACAGTTTCCCACTGCGCCACGTTCCAAACGTTGTTTAGGCTATTTAAACTGGTGTTGCGGTATAAGAAAAATCCATATCATAACAAAAATAAAACATGATTTTCAGTATGAACCAATAAACCTCCCAGCACTACTTAATGTCATTAAGGGAGCTTTTAATTTCTTGTGCTGAAATAGTGACTTCAAAAAAAGATTTTTCTTCTTTTAACAGACATGGAAGTTAAAGTTTGTCAAAATAATTTATAGGATATGATGGTACTGAAGACTACTCAAAGAATAATTCTAAATAAAAGCCACTGAATTACTTCATTTGTATTATCTAGTAGGGAGGCTTACCTAGATAGCAACGTCTATGTAACAAATTCTAGCAATTTACTTTTTAAACTTCTAAGCTCTCATGAATGATTTTCTCAGCAGCGACATCAGAATAACCTATAGGACATCACCCTGCCAAACTAAAATCCATCACACCACTAAATCTGACTCTACAGTAATCCCTCGCTATATCGCACTTCGACTTTCGCGGCTTCACTCCATCGCGGATTTTATATGTAAGCATATTTAAATATATATTGCGGATTTTTTGCTGGTTCGCGGATTTCTGCGGACAATGGGTCTTTTAATTTCTGGTACACGCTTCCTCAGTTGGTTTGCCCAGTTGATTTCATACAAGGGACGCTATTGGCAGATGGCCGAGAAGCTACCCAACCACAGCGCGTATTATGTATTAAATAAAACTCCTTAAATATATTGTGAGCACGGAGGCTGTTTGCACCCCTAGAGGACACGGCCGCTCCTCAAAAAACGCTGAAAGATTACCTTCACACTGCTCCCTTCTTTGCTGGGCTTACATGTGGCTGCTTTGCAAGCGATATGCTTCCCGCATGGTGCTTCGCATACTTAAAAGATCAAACAGCACGTATTGATTTTTGATTGTTTGCTTTCCGCTCTCTCGCTCTGACATTCTCTGCTCCTGATGGGAGGGGGTGTGAGCAGAGGGGCTGTTCGCACACTGGCCTAGAGGATACGGATGCTCCTCTAAAAAATGCTGAAAAATGCTTGCTCCCTTCCATGCAGCTACAGTACTTTGTCCAGCGGTGCTTCGCATACTTAAAAGCCAAACAGCCCTATTGATTTTTGACTGTTTGCTTTTTTCTCTCTCTCTCTCTAACGCGCACTCCTTTGAAGAGGAAGATATGTTTGCATTCTTTTAATTGTGAGACGGAACTGTCATCTCTGTCTTGTCATGGAGCACAATTTAAACTTTTGAAAAAGAGACAAATGTTTGTTTGCAGTGTTTGAATAACGTTCCTGTCTCTCTACAACCTCCTGTGTTTCTGTGCAAATCTGTGACCCAAGCATGACAATATAAAAATAACCATATAAACATATGGTTTCTACTTCGCGGATTTTCACCTTTCGCGGGGGGGGGGGGGGGGGTTAGGGTCTGGAACGCAACCCCCGCGATGGAGGAGGGATTACTGTACATCCATTCAGTGCCCTTTCCATATACCACATATTTAAAATTGCATTCTCCATGTTTAACAATGTGAACCCCCTGATTCCAGACATTTAAGAAATCAATCACAAAAAATCTTGTTCAAGGTGATTTGTATATTTAACATTTGGGAGTGTGCCGAGGAAGTAAGCAACATCCTTTAAATTTTAGGCAAAAACATTTGTGGCAATAATATTTACAGGTTTTTGTAATATGCAAATACATGTGCGCATACACACACACACACACATGTATACACACATGTATACACACATACAGTGCATCCGGAAAGTATTCACATCACTTTTTCCACATTTTGTTATGTTACAGCCTTATTCCAAAATGGATTAAATTCATTTTTTTCCTCAGAATTCTACACACAACACCCCATAATGACAACATGAAAAAAGTTTACTTGAGGTTTTTGCAAATTTATTAAAAATAAAAAAATTGAGAAAGCACATGTACATAAGTATTCACAGCCTTTGCCATGAAGCTCAAAATTGAGCTCAGGTGCATCCTGTGGTAAATTCAGTTGATTGGACATGATTTGGAAAGGCACACACCTGTCTATGTAAGGTTGACAGTTCATGTCAGAGCACAAACCAAGCATGAAGTCAAAGGAATTGTCTGTAGACATCCAAGACAGGATTGTCTCGTGGCATAAATCTGGGGAAGGTTACAGAAAAATTTCTGCTGCTTTGAAGGTCCCAATGAGCACAGAGGCCTCCATTATCCGTAAGTGGAAGAAGTTCAAAACCACCAGGACTCTTCCTAGAGCTGGCCGGCCATCTAAACTGAGCGATCGGGGGAGAAGGGCCTTAGTCAGGGAGGTGACCAAGAACCCGATGGTCACTCTGTCAGAGCTCCAGAGGTCCTCTGTGGAGAAAGGAGAACCTTCCAGAAGGACAACCATCTCTGCAGCAATCCACCAATCAGGCCTATATGGTAGAGTAGCCAGACGGAAGCCACCCCTTAGTAAAAGGCACATGGCAGCCCGCCTGGAGTTTGCCAAATGGCATCTGAAGGACTCTCAGACCATGAGAAAGAAAATTCTCTGGTCTGATGAAAGAAAGATTGAACTCTTTTGTGTGAATGCCAGGCGTCACGTTTGGAGGAAACCAGGCACCGCTCATCACCAGGCCAATACCATCCCTACAGTGAAGCATGATGGTGGCAGCATCATGCTGTGGGGATATTTTTTAGCGGCTCTTGACCTCAGACTGGAGCGATGGTTCATCTTTCAGCAGGACAACGACCCTAAGCACACAGCCAAGATATCAAAGGAGTGGCTTCAGGACAACTCTGTGAATGTCCTTGAGTGGCCCAGCCACAGCCCAGACTTGAATCCGATTGAACATCTCTGGAGAGATCTTAAAATGGCTGTGCACCGACACTTCCCATCCAACCTGATGGAGCTTGAGAGGTGCTGCAAAGAGGAATGGGCGAAACTGGCCAAGGATAGGTGTGCCAAGCTTGTGGCATCATATTCAAAAAAACTTGAGGCTGTAACTGCTGCCAAAGGTGCATCAACAAAGTCTGTGAATACTTATGTACATGTGATTTCTCAGTTTTGTACGTTGAAACACAGTCATTAACTGAAACAGAAACAGCTGTGTAGGAGGCTTAAAACTGGGTGAGGAACAGCCAAACTCTGCTACCAAGGTAAGGTTGTGGAAGACAGTTTCATGTCATGGCAAGATTGAGCACAGCAACAAAACACAAGGTAGTTATACTACATCAACAAGGTCTTTCCCAGATAAAGATTTCAAAGCAGACTGGGGTTTCAAGATGTGCTGTTCAAGCTCTTTTGAAGAAGCACAAAGAAACAGGCAACGTTGAGGATCGTAGACGCTGTGGTCAGCCAAGGAAACTTGGTGCAGCAGATGAAAGACACATCAAGCTTATTACCCTTCGAAATCGGAAGATGTCCAGCAGTGCCATCAGCTCAGAACTGGCAGAAACCAGTGGGACCCAGGTACACTCATCTACTGTCTGGAGAAGTCTGGCCAGAAGTGGTCTTTATGGAAGAGTTGCAGCCAAAAAGCCATACCTCCGATGTGGAAACAAGGCTAAACGACTCAAGTACGCACGAAAACATAGGAACTGGGGTGCAGAAAAATGGCAGAAGGTGCTCTGGACTGATGAGTCCATCCATCCATCCATCCATTGTCTCCCGCTTATCCGAGGTCGGGTCGCGGGGGCAGCAGCTTGAGCAGAGATGCCCAGACTTCCCTCTCCCCGGCCACTTCTTCTAGCTCTTCCGGGAGAATCCCAAGGTGTTCCCAGGCCAGTCGAGAGGGATAGTCGAGCCTCGGATTCAGGAGGAACTGATGAGTCAAAATCTGAAATATTTGGCTGTAGCAGAAGGCAGTTTGTTCGTCAAGGGCTCGACAGCGATACAATAATGAGTGTCTGCAGGCAACAGTGAAGCATGGTGGAGGTTCCTTGAACGTTTGAGACTGCATTTCTGCAAATGGAGTTGGAGATTTGGTCAGGATTAATGGTGTTCTCAATGCTGAGAAATACAGGCAGATACTTATCCATCATGTAATACCATCAGGGAGGCATATGATTGGCCCCAAATTTATTCTGCAGCAGGATAACAACCCCAAACTTTCAGCCAATGTCATTAAGAACTATCTTCAGCGTAGAACAAGAAGTCCTGGAAGTGATGGTATGGCCCCCATAGAGCCCTGATCTCAACATCATCGAGTGTGTCTGGGATTACATGAAGAGACAGAAGGATGTGAGGAAGCCTACATCCACAGAAGATCTGTGGTTAGTTCTCCAAGATGTTTGGAACAACCTACCAGCCGAGTTCCTTCAAAAATTGTGTGCAAGTGTACCTAGAAGAATTGATACTGTTTTGAAGGCAAAGTGTGGTCACACCAAATATTGATTTGATTTAGATTTCTCTTTTGTTCATTCACTGCATTTTGTTGATTGATGAAAATAAATGATTAACACTTCCATTTTTGAAAGCATTCTTTGTTTACATTATTTTTTCACACCTGCCTAAAACCTTTGCACAGTACTGTGTGTGTGTGTGTATATATATATATATATATATATACTAGCAAAATACCCGCGCTTCGCAGCGGAGAAGTAGTGTGTTAAAGAGGTTATGAAAAAAAAAGGAAACATTTTAAAAATAACGTAACATGATTGTCAATGTAATTGTGTTGTCATTGTTATGAGTGTTGCTGTGTTTTATATATATAAAATACACACACACACATATAAACATATATATACATATACATATACACATATATACACATATATATACATATCTACATATATATATATATATATATATATATATATATATATATATATACACATCCACATATCAACATATATATATATACACATATATACACACACACACACGCTTTATGGGTGATGATTGTTTTACTCTTTTTATCTTTATTTTATTTTATTGTAGAATCAACTCCTATCTGCGCACAGCAGGGCAGCCGTGGGCGGATGCGTATGGTGTATTCACTCCATGTTATCGTGCATTGCGCTGTCAGTGGTATTTTGATAAAAGAATTTGAACAACATATAAGAAGCGTATAAATTATTAAACAGTAAAACATTAACATTTAAGAAGTAAAGTTACATGAAGTACTACTGCAGTGCCTTCGGGTATACCTCATTTTTTGTTTGCCCATTACATGCTTAAATGTATACATTTTTTGGTGCACCTACCCGAGAACACGCAACATATAACCGAGCGTGGGAGAAGCATGGATTTTAAACACGCGTTGAGTTCATCTGCTGGTCTCCCTCGTGGAATAACTGGTAATGTTTGACTAAAATGTACAGCGAGTAAAACGACATTACCTCCTATTTTTTTTTTTTACGATCTCTGAGATCTTGCTTTTTTCGGTTCAAGGCTTCATAAGCTCTTTTATGTTGTATGGTGTACTTATCCCAAACCATCATCTTTGAATGTTGCAAGACTTTCGCCTTGTATGTAGATCGGGGTAATTACATTCATTGCATTCCTAGTCTGAATCACAATCTGATTGTATGGGTGGTTACCTGGCACTGTAGGGTTGCCACCCGTCCTTTAAAATACGGAATCGTGCCGCGTTTGAGAATGAAATTGCGCGTCGCGTTTTGAATCAATACTGGACGGGATTTATCCCGTATTTTTTTTATCATTTTTTTTTTAAAGCAGCGTCTCATGCAAATCATCCCACATGCATTTTATGAAGATGCCTCCTTTCCTACTTTGGATTGGGTAATACTTGATGTCATCATTAGTTTGATTGATGTTTTTAACTGTCCAGTGAGGAGGGCGTGTCTTTTAAGTACAGTCTGCAAAGTGTTGGCACTGAGATGTGGCGTCAGCGCCATAGTTGAAGCCCCTAATGTTGCGGTGAGCAAGTCGGCTAACATCTGCCATGTGCCGTCTTTCAGTTGCGAGAAGCAGATCATAGAATGGTTGAAACTGTTGCCCCTAACGTTGCGCCACGGCGTGTGGTTCGTTTACACCTCGTGTCTTCTCATTAAACTTTTATCTCGCGAATATGTTATTGCAATCCGCAGCGGGAGCGTTTCTATAAACTTAATTGAAACTTACGTTTTACACCGTGCTTTGTTTCCCTTATGAACATGCTTGTATGCTTAACTCGCTCCGTTCTCAATTGTTTAATTAATTTTTTGCTCTTCGCTATTTGCGGCTGTTCCTCCATTTCCCCCTACTTCGTTCTTTTATCTCGCGAATATGTTATTGCAATCCTTAACGGGAGAGTTTCAATAAACTGATTGAAAATAGTTTTGCATTTACCTTTTTAGTAAAAGGCGAGCTTTTAAGCCTGAGAAATCACCCCGTAAATGCACACGTTTAATTGGACATGTGTTAATATGTATGGTTACACAGTATTAAAAGACAGTCAAAAATTAACGTCATTTACCTTCGTTCCCGCGTGTGACTCGTGCTGTAAATGTCTTCCTTGTTTTTAGTTCACGTGATTACGTAGGAGGCGTGATGACGCGATACGTGACTCCGCCTCCTCCATTACAGTGTATGGACAAAAAATATGTTCCAGTTATGACCATTACGCTTTGAATTTCGAAATGAAACCTGCCTAACTTTTGTAAGTAAGCTGTAAGGAATGAGCCTGCCAAATTTCAGCCTTCCACCTACACGGGAAGTTGGAGAATTAGTGATGAGTGAGTCAGTCAGTGAGGGCTTTGCCTTTTATTATTATAGATATACATATATATACATATATATATATATATATATATATATATATATATATATACACACACATACATACACACACACACACAGTTAGGTCCATAAATATTTGGACAGAGACAACTTTTTTCTAATTTTGGTTCTGTACATTACCACAATGAATTTTAAATGAAACAACTCAGGTGCAGTTGAAGTGCAGACTTTCAGCTTTAATTCAGTGCGGATTGTTTTTTTTAAAAAAAAAAAAATGCTTTAGTTGCCTCACATTTTTAAGCAATCGTTTTGTTCACGTCTGCACTTCAACTGCATCTGAGTTGTTTCATTTAAAATTCATTGTGGTAATGTACAGAACCAAAATTAGAAAAAAGTTGTCTCTGTCCAAATATTTATGGACATTTATGGACAATATTTTATATTTATGTATATACAGATACAGACACACATACACATATACACATATTTTGATGTGTACGTCACTGTCTTGCACCTGAGAGAAGATGCAGAGTCCAGAGGCTTTCAGAAAACCAACTTTATTCTAATCAAAAAAGGTAGTGTATTTATTCAAACAGGTTACACAGTAGTTAGCACCTACAAAAATAGTCCCAGGAAGGATAATCAGTGAACCAGCAACAGGGTCATGCGAGCCCATGCCTCACTGATGCATGTGGGGAGCGAACGATGGCTCTTCTGTGGGATCTACTTTAGCACAAATTTCTGAAAAACATAATGCTGGTCAAGAGACGAAGGTGTCAGAATACACAGTGTATCTGCATATGGGGCTACGTATCCATAGACCGGAAAAACAAGTGCTGGAGAAACAAGTCCAAACCATAGAGGCCCCAGCTCGCAACTTACAGTACAGGGATCTGGGGATCTGCTGCCAACATCTTGGTGCCAGATACCATAGGACACCTCCAGAGGTCTTATGGAGTCTATGTCTTGATGGGTAAGAGCTGTTTGGTGGAGTGAGGGAGACTTGCACAGTATTAGACAGGCATTTTTTATGTGTATATAAGAAATAATTACTGATTCTGGATCTCAGTGTATTGTGAATGGCAGCTATTATTTTCTCCTCATCTAATTACCCTAAGTTCTTGTCTATAAGCCGGACTCATGTATTAGCCGGAGACCAAAAATCATACGAATTTTTAAAATAAAATCGTATCATAGATAAGCCGGACTCATGGATAAGCCGAACGTACTATAACCTATAACTAATAGAAGGGAGGGAGGTCAGTGGTCTCACTCGCGCCCATTTAATTTCTTTAAGGGGGGAGAGAGTGTGAGATATTGCCGTCTCTCTCACTCCCCGCATGGCGCGGTTGGAGCGGCCGGAGCGCGTTCTTTCTGCTCTGGGCGTCGCCGAGTCAACACGAGCGCGTAGCGGTCATTTAAATTGTGATTTTATATGTAAGCATATTTAAATATATATCGCGGATTTCTGCGGACAATGGGTCTTTTAATTTCTGGTACATGCTTCCTCAGTTGGTTTGCCCAGTTGATTTCATACAAGGGACGCTATTGGCAGATGGCTGAGAAGCTACCCGGATTACTGTTCTGTCTCTCTTGCGCTGACTATCTGTGATCCTGACGTATGGGGATTGAGCAGGGGGGCTGTTTGCACACCTAGACGATACGGACGCTCGTCTAAAAATGCTGAAAGATTATCTTCACGTTGCTATCTTTTGTAAAGCTGATTCCTGAAAAGACATGCTGCACAGTGCTTCACATACTTAAAAGCTCGAAGGGCACGTATTGATTTTTGACTGAAAAACAAACTCTCCCTCTCTCTCTCTTTGTCTGCTCCTGACGGAGGGGGTGTGAGCTGCCGCCTTCAACAGCTTTGTGCCGTGGTGCTTCGCATACTTAAAAGCCAAACAGACATATTGATTTGTTTGCTTCAGTCCTTTGAAGAGGAAGATATGTTTGCATTCTTTTAATTGTGAGACGGAACTGTCATCTCTGTCTTGTCATGGAGCACAGTTTAAACTTTTGAAAAAGAGACAAATGTTTGTTTGCAGTGTTTGAATAACGTTCCTGTCTCTCTACAACCTCCTGTGTTTCTGCGCAAATCTGTGACCCAAGCATGACAATATAAAAATAACCATATAAACATATGGTTTCTACTTCGCGGATATTCTTATTTCGCGGGTGGCTCTGGAACGCAACCCCCGCGATGGATGTATAAGCCGGACTTATGTATAAGCCGATATTCTGTTTTTTCATTTTCACAACTTTTTTCCTTAGATAAGCCGCGGCTTATTGACAAGAACTTAGGGTACTTGTTCCTATACTTAATATACTGTAAGCACTTTTTTGCTACTTTACATAAGCTGTGATGTTATGTAAAAAGTTGTTCGATTAGGGTTAAACAGCAGCACAGAGGAAGAACAGAGTTGAATTTTAACTCTCCTAATCTAACTGGTAAAATGAGTGTTCCAGATTACACATGACAAAGTTTTTGGTGGTTCTTTTTGGATCTACAAAAATAAAATATGACAGATATGTGAAAAAATATGCAGGCTGTGCTTTTTTTTGCCATATTTGTACATGAAAAGGGCACAACTTGACTAGTGTTCTGAGTGTTGCTGTTGTTTACATGCTAACCATTAAAAATAAATGTAGAGTCATATATACATATATACCCAGTACTGCAGAAGAGGAGAAAAAAACAACCATAAATTAACTAATTTCTAATGAGGGAAATGGGGGCTAAACAAACTTACAGATGTAAATTGCACCACAGCATTTCATTACATTTGGTCAAATATTAAGATTTTATTTAGTTTTACACATTTTTTTAATTGAAAGGCTTGTATTATTGCCATTCAGCCAGAAAATAAATAATGATAAATATTGGCTAGAGTGATACATTTACCTCTCTTGTTCCTGTCTTAACATTTTTTGAGTGCGGTGCTGCTTATATTCTTCACAAACTCTTTTCACACAACACATCTCAACACCTTGAAAGCAGTGTTGAATTTTTTTAGAAAGGCTGACTAGCTTTTAAAGAGTTCTGTGCATACAAAGGACGTATTGTCAATTTTCACAACCACTGATTTAATTTATGTTGTTTATAGCATCTCAAGGCCTATTGCATTTTAATGCTGTTCTTTTATGAAAGCTTTCCAATGCATTACTAATTTTATGCTGAGACAAAATTGCAACTGTGAATCAGTAACCAAAAAGAGAAATAAGATGCCTGTCACAGATCAAAGAAAGCAAACTCAGACAATTTCAGGATTTTATCTTAAAAAGAAAGAAGCAACAGAACATTAGTGATGTTTATAAATACCAGAATAACATGCAATTCATTAAAAAAATAAAATAAAGTGCTGGTATGAGGACAGAATGATTTTTCATGTTGCTGCTGGAACTAAGTTTAGGATTTTTTTTAAGATTTAAAAAAAAAAAAAAAAAAAAAAAAAAAAAAATTCAGAACAGAGATTAGAACCAAGACAGAGTTAAAATGCAAAAAATAACGCACACAAGACTCATTCAATTAGTGTTTTGTAGCCCTTTTTGTATAAAATGCTACTTAAATAAATGATAAATAATAAACACTGGTGTACCAGACTATAGTCTACTTAATTATTTTGACAATATCTTGTACTTACCTTAAGTTTGTCAAATTTGTCATCAACATCTTGCAACCATGACATAAACTGCCGAGCATTGAAACGATCTCTAACAGATGTCTTGTTGTCATCAGTCTAATTCCAAAAAAGAAAAAAAAAATTAAAACCCAGGCTACATCATTCTTCTGGAAGCCATGAATATCAATAATAAGGTATTTTTGAAATACTTCAAAAACACTGGAACTGATCTTATTTTTGGTGTTTATTCAGATCTAAACTGACATGTAAAGAGAATATTTTTTCCATGCAAATAACTATTAAAATTCTTTATGTAGATCTCATTGTTCTGAAAGCTAACTGGTGAGGTAAACGTTCAAAATCAGTAGCTGTATACGAGTTAGTCAAGTTTAAGGAAGGCCAATCTTTTAACCCTAGGGTGGCACAGTGGTAGCGCTGCTGCCTCACAGTAAGGAGACCTGGATTCACTTCCTGGGTCCTCCCTGTGTGAAGTTTGCATGTTCTCCCCATGTCTGCGTGAGTTTCCTCCAGGTGCTCCGGTTTCCCTTCCATAGTCCACAGACATGCAGGTTAGGTGCAATGGCAATCAAATTTTCCTTGGTTTGTGCTTGGTGTGCGTGGGTGTGTGTGCCCTGCGGTGGGTTGGTGCCCTGCCCAGGGTTTGTTTTCTGCCTTGCGCCCTGTGCTGGCTGGGACTGGCTCCGGCAGACCCCCATGACAGGATATAGCGGGTTGGATGATGACTGACTGAATCTTTTACCCCACTTTAAAAATATCTGATGACATACACATTTTAAGAAAGAGGAAAAAGTCAAATAATTTTTCACCTAATCAATTCAGTAAATATGTTAATAGCATAAAACTTCTAAATATAACCAAAACGTCTTATAAGTAAAATAATTTTACCTGTGAATCATGTGGCATATTGTAAACTTCAGCATCCAAGAGAACAGTACATGCACTGAAAGGAAGTGTCTGATTAGCCAGTGTTCTAGCAGCTCGGTAATGGACACGAAGAACTTCTTGCTCATTGGATACAGTAAGTTTATCCTGAAATATTGAAAACAAATTAGCATTCCTGCTAATCACATATATCATGTGGCAATTAACATACACACACACACACATACATATATGTTTATATGGTTATTTTTATATATTTTAAGTCCTTATAAACTCTCCCACATGGTTTATAAATATTCCCCATACAGTTATACAGCATAAACCCTTTACATTCTTAGTTATTAGGTAAGATTCGTTGAAATTATGTATGTAAACACAGTTTATATACTACTCACAAACATACGTATCATATATCATTGAGGAGTTTTATTTAATACGTAATACAGTTTTAAACATATTGTAATTGAGTAGGTAATATAAAAATACGTGAAAAATCTACAACATGTAAATGCTGTACATAAAACCAAAATGTTATTTTAAAGATACTGTAGAGCATCTCCGATATCACATTTGTCACAGACATTACGATAGACAGGCCACCGGCAATAAATACCTACAATGCAAGGAAAAAATTGTATAAAATGTGTGCACAGTTACAATAAACGTACATACATGTACTAATATATAGTGCCTTTGATTCTTGTAAGTCTAAGCATTATCCTCTGATGAAGACCCCTGATAGGGGTTGAAAGCTCAGGAATAAAAACTACTTTATGATACGTGATTCATTTTTTCTCCCTTCGTGGATCTCCAGCTGCCAACTCCCGCATGGAGTTTGCTAAAAGACACCTGAAGGACTCTGAGATGGTGAGAAATAAGATTCTCTGGTCTGATGAGACCAAGATAGAACTTTTTGGCCTTAATTCTAAGCGGTATGTGTGGAGACAACCAGGCACTGCTCATCACTTGTCCAATACAGTCCCCACAGTGAAGCATGGCGGTGGCAGCATCATGCTGTGGGAGTGTTTTTCAGCTGCAGGGACAGGACAACTGGTTGCAATCGAGGGAAAGATGAATGCGGCCAAGTACAGGGATATCCTGGACAAAAACCTTCTCCAGAGTGCTAAGGACCTCAGACTGGGCCGAAGGTTTACCTTCCAACAAGACAATGACCCTAAGCACACAGCTAAAATAACGAAGGAGTGGCTTCACAACAACTCTGTGACTGTTCTTGAATGGCCCAGCCAGAGCCCTGACTTAAACCCAATTGAGCATCTCTGGAGAGACCTAAAAATGGCTGTCCACCAACGTTTACCATCCAACCTGACAGAACTGGAGAGGATCTGCAAGGAGGAATGGCAGAGGATCCCCAAATCCAGGTGTGAAAAACTTGTTGCATCTCTCCCAAGAAGACTCATGGCTGTATTAGCTCAAAAGGGTGCCTCTACTAAATACTGAGCAAAGGGTCTGAATACTTAGGACCATGTGATATTTCAGTTTTTCTTTTTTAATAAATCTGCAACAATTTCAAAAATTCTTTTTTTTGTCTGTCAATATGGGGTGCTGTGTGTACATTAATGACGGAAAAAATTAATTTAAATGATTTTAGCAAATGGCTGCAATATGACAAAGAGTGAAAAATTGAAGGGGGTCTGAATACTTTCCATACCCACTGTGTGTGTATATATATATATATATATATATATATATATATATATATATATATATATATATATATATATATATATATATATATGGAAGAGAAGGTCTGTGATACGGTTTGCATATTTGCAGTTGGAGATCCACAAAGGGAGAAAAAACGAATCACGTATCATAAAATAGTTTTATTCCTGAGCTTTCAACCCCTATCAGGGGTCTTCATCAGAGGATAATGCTTAGACTTACAAGAATCAAAGGCAATATATAGCAACACATTCAGTATGGGGGGGGCAATGGGGGGGTGGGTGGAGGTGACTAAGTCAGTATAATCAAGGGGGGGGGGGGGGTTGTATAGTTTAATTAATGTGTATATGTCCTTCTTAAGTTGGCATATGCTGGGTTTATGTCCAAGTGTCTGTTGATGGCATTTTCATCTGATAGCCAAGACTCGGCCAACTCTCTGGCGCTTTTTGTACTGGCCTTAAATTTTACTTTTACGTTGTCCCAGTTGAACTATACAACCCCCCCCCCCCCTTGATTATACTGACTTAGTCACCTCCACCCCCCCCCCCCATTCTGAATGTGTTGCTATATATTGCCTTTGATTCTTGTAAGTCTAAGCATTATCCTCTGATGAAGACCCCTGATAGGGGTTGAAAGCTCAGGAATAAAACTATTTTATGATACGTGATTCGTTTTCTCTCCCTTTGTGGATCTCCAACTGCAAATATAATATATATATGTGTATATGTGTGTATGTGTGTGTGTGTGTATATATATATATCTATATATATATATATATATATATATATATATATATATATATAAGTATACATGTGTAAGTTGAGACTCTTACTACTAAATTGCATTATATGGTGGTTTGGGTTAAAATAACACTAATATTACTTTGTCTGCTTTTCTTACCCGCTCAATACTGTGTTGTAAACGAAGCTTCATTCTCACCAATTCTTGCTGTTTGAATAGTTCCTTTAATGGTTCTAACAATGAAGGAGGTGGTGTTATCTATGAAACAAAAAGTTAAATGGCTGAACTGAAAATCAAAGATGCACAATAGGATCTGCTTAATCTAATCTGAGAAAAGCGCTATATAAATGTAATGAATTATTATTATTATTAATCAAATATCAAAATATAAAGACAGCTTTGCTCAGTACAAAAACATTTCTTCCACATTTTGGTGGAAACTTGCATCAGTTTTAGTACTGTCAACATTTATAACACACCCACGTTAAAATTCTAAAATAATGTTTAATTACTCTTAAGACTGAACATAAACTGTACTATATTCTAAAAAATGTTCCTTCCTGCATGAATAAACTTGAATCACATTTTGTCATGTTCTTCCCCCATGTTGATCTTCCAGAATAAATAAAGTAAGCACATATTGAGATCCTGAAGGAAAAGGCAACATCAAACTCCAAACATAAACAAAACAGTTTTTTTCTTTTTTTTTTTACTTCAACCTATAAGTTCTTACTACTGGGAAATGAACTAACGTCAATGAGGACGGACAAACTCTTACTATTTTGGGTTATGACACTTAACTGGCAGATCATAACTTGTGCCAGAAAGGACTATCAGTAACACTGTCTTAGGTCCTTTATTGTTTAAACCATACATGTCAAGAGTTCAAATTATATATATATATTCTAAACATTCCAAATCAGTTGTTTTAAGCAGTGATACTTTGGGGAAGCACCATAAGAAAACACAAGAAACAGCAACAGACTTAAGTTAATTTGGGAAGGCTGGCTCTGTTCTGGGTACTGTCCTGGACTGGAGGAAAGAGCAGAAAGATGGAGGTCTCCTAAGCTGCTGGCTATCACGAGTAATACTGCATTTCACATCACCTGCTTAATACCCTGTTCAGCCTAAAGAGCATCTTTCTTTAAGGTGGACTTGTCCACAGTGCTCATTACAAGAAAAAGTATAACTAGACTGTTGGTTGCTGTTAGATGTAACAAAATATCCTTTGGATAAATAAACCTTTTGGTATTTTTATTTATTTACTTATCTTCCTAAAGCGTAAAGTCACAAGTAGACTGCAGAGCTTCCTCTGTTTGATCGACACGGGCATGTTCACTAAGAACTGAAGTGACTTTAGCTGCAGGTGGAAGCTCCTGTTGCACCCTACGCAACTGTGTTTGATCTTATTCAGGAAAAGATCCCAGTCGCCCCACGGGAGAAAGACTTTCCGAGACTAAGGTCATAAAGCTTATGAAACCATTTTTGGACAAAGACAGAACCATAAAGACAGTTGCGTGGAGCTTCCACCTGCAGCTTAAGTCACTTCAGTACACATGTACTATGTCAGCATGCCCATGTCTATCAAACACAGGAAGCTCAGCAGTTTACTTGTGACTTTACGCTGTAGGAAGATGAGTAAATAAATCAAGGTAAATAACATTCAATCTGGCTTTTATATAAGTAACATATAAATTGTTTTTTATGTAAGAACTATCACAAAACAATCACAAGACTTCACACAATACGTTGGCAAGCTCTGTAAGCCGTGCTGCTTCATTGGAGGCCAGGTGTGGGGGCAGACTGACTGGCAGGATGACGCCCGACCACTGGGTGCATCCAAACGGTGTCATTTTTCGCCTTTATGCCTGGTGCAGCTGCATTGTTCTTATATGTGAGTGGACGTTTCTTGTGGGGGTGGGTGCTTCTGTTCTCTTTCTCCAATGTAGAACCCTCGTCGTCATCACAGTTCACCTCTGTTATAGCATGTCTTTATTTGAAAACTAGCAGTGTCAGATCAGGGGTGAGCGTGAATGCGACTGAGAGAATAAAACTGAATAATAATAAAAAAAAAATGCTAACCTTTACAATTACCATACATTTACACTGACTGTTACAGACTCATATCAAATGTATGTTTTTATTGTATAATTGTAACAGTAAGAGCAGCTCACTACTCAAAATGTTTATTTTGGGATGCAACGAGGCTTGAACCGGCGACCTTTTGAATAGGAGTCAGCAGTTCTTATCGCTGTACTACCAAAGAAGTCTCGACAACAAGCCACACTAACCCGATTTCTTTTTATTCGGTTATAAATAAAAGTGCACTTGATCCGTTACATTTTTTATCTTTTGTGAAAGTGCTCATTTGATATTTGGACTTCAGTCTTCACACATTATACAATTCATGTCAAAATTTTGTTGTTAGTACTAAAACATGGAAAAAGTTTTAGTTTTAGGAATGTGTTCAACATTTCTTGCATTTCTGGTCATCCTACACTTACACAGATCTTTGTAGACATGGAACTCACATGAAATGCATGTGATCCAAATAACAATATATTTTTTTGCCTATACAGCTCTTGGTACCTGACTCCCTGATAAACAAGGCATGAACTGGGAGAGATTTTTGCACTTTCTGTAGCGGTGGGAAAATGGGATAGTAGGCTGCTTGGGCTTATCAACACATTTACAAGACCAAAGATGCTGACAGAGAGGTGCGATCTGATTTAAGGTAGGCTGGATTTACGAGTTTTTTCGTAAGCCTTGGTAATTCTAATAGATTACAGAGACAGTTATTTTATGCAGTTCACTATTTAGAATTGAATGTGGTTTGTGTAAAATATAAATATCTGCAACATTACGTTTATATATAGATAAACACATTCCCTATATTTATATTTAATGATTTAAAGATGTACAGGTTAGAAATCACAATAAATATTTTGCTATTCAAACAGAGATTAGTAATTGCCTTACAAATGGCTAATATATTTTGTAATTTTATTAAATAAATAATGAATGCATCTGGGATTTTCAAGCACCTACTATTTGCATTTTGTGGTCTGCATCTTTAAGAGAGCTGAACATCAAGGGAAGGACTTGAGTACTTTATGCCTGCTCTCATCATAAGTGGAAGTGGCATTATTGAAAGCAAAATTGTGAGTAAACGATAATTCTCTTTCTGGCAGACATGCAACTTACAAGTATTTTAAAGAATTTGGGCAAAGGAAGTTGACTTCTCAGTGCTCAATGATTACAACAGAAGTTTAAGTGATGTAAAACTGAAAAATGACTCTCTAAAATAGTGACTATCTAGTACTTACATTTTATAAATTATGATTTTGTATGTTACTGTCAATAGCAAAAGAGGCTCATACCTGCAAGGTTAAGAGCTACCTGTTACAGATATACAAATGCAAATGTGTACATACATGCATTATATTACTCGTATACTACTGAAAGCTGTTGCATGTAATTTTAAAGAAGGCATCATGTGATGCACTCTCTTTTTTTTTTTTTTTTTTTTTTTTTTTTTTTAAAGAGAAATCAAGTTATTATTTAAAGAATTGGTAGGTAGCTGCCAAGAATGCATGTGTGAGAACATTCATGTGCACTCTGCATCTACATCATGTGACAAAAAAAAAGCATTTATTAAAAAATCTGTTAATTGTCTCAACTGAAAATTAACATTGCTTACAAAAAACAATGTATTTAATACTATTAATAATATTTTAATAAAATCTCCCCCAAATTGCAGAATTTTATTAAAAGATATAAGCCTAGCTGGGCTGATCTGTAGTTTGATATGTAATTTACTAAATTCTTTCAGATGCTGTCCCAGAGGTTAAAGAGGCACTTCTCTACAAGGTGACAAGAAAAAAAAGATAGTTAAAATGACTAACAAGTTTTTAACAGTCCAGAAAACACGTGAGAGGTTGAATTGTGAGGTACCAAAGTTTTGCTTTTGGAAGCTAAAACACAAATGATTTTGGTGTAAACTACACAGCTGTCTCTCAACATAAGATTATTATTTCAAGATGAGCTTATTTTAATTCCATATCTATTTCTTTGCTTATAACAAGGGGTTAATTTTTAAGTGTGAATGAACTTTAAACCTCAAAAGTGAATGTCGTCGGGTCATGTTACTGCATCACTCCAAGGTGAGCAGGCCTTGGAAAGAACTATGTCCAACTATAAATGTTAATGTGGAAAACTGACATAGCTTTTCGAGACAACTGCCAAAGAGGATTTTCCTCATAGCATGTTCTCTTTGGAAAAACTGAACAAAAAGGGTTGGAGATTTTCATCCAAATTCTAATTTCAAATTCTGAGTTTAGATACTTGCCAGCCTGACGTGTAAGACTGGCTATAACACTACATTGAGTTTGTAAATAGTTATCAAGCTCTCCACAATTACACTGCCAATAAAGAGGACCAGTAATAGTACTTCAAAATGAAAAGAACGAGAAAAAAAAAAAAAACAACAACAAAAAAAAACCAAAAACTTACAGTTGGAATACAGAGCTTGCTCAATGGATTTCCATCTAGAAGATATGATCCATTAAATGTTACATATTCGTCATAATACTGTGGTGCTTGTGGAATAACACTACATAATACTTTTCTCTTTTCTTCAATTTTCTTTCGGATGTGCAGAAATTCATAGTAAGGGTTTGCTCTGTCTGTCTGGTAAGGCTCAATATCTTCCAGCTTTAGAGAATCCACAATAGCAGCAAGGGACTGCTGTGTTTTTTCTTTAGCCTGCTGCAGAGAGGGATTAACTTGTACAGGCTGAGGCACTCTTGGCATCTTTCGCTTTCTGGGATGGTGCACTTGAATCTCCTCCTCATCTGTTAATTTATTTTTTGTTTTGACATATGCAGGAGAGTCTGAATCTTGAGCAGAAGTACATTTTAATTGGCTTGCTTGTGAATTTGCACGGGTCCTGGTGATTCTATAAGAAATATCCTGTTCTAGCTTATCATCATGTCCTGTTTCTTCTGAGGTGAATTCAACTGCTTCGGTCTTTATTTCTGCTACCGTTTGCATCGGACAAGTTGTATCAGAGAGCATATCAAGAGTTCCTTCTTCAAGGGACAACTCTTCTAAATTATTCTTGCTGAGGAATTCGGTGTTTTCTAGAACTGTTTTTGCCTTTTCATCCATATCAGAACTGTTTTCTGAAGCAGCTGAAATCTTAACAGCAGCACTCGATTTATCAGTGTGATGTGCATTTGTGCTGCTAGCGTCCATTTCAACGTTTGATGCGAAATTAGATGATATAATTCCAGTATGGCTGTATGTATCAGATTTTACCTCAACATCACTTTTTAAAATATTGTTAGCCACAGTTTTACGTGAAGAACTTTCAATGACAGTTTTGACAGATTCCTGCAGAACTGTACTCACAGGACAAAGTAACTGTTGTGAGTCACAACATTCTAATTTAACAGTATCAGGTTTGGCAGGGGAACCAAGTTCTGTGTTTTGGTCTTCAGTTCTTTCACTTGGACTTAAAGTCCTTTCACTTATCTTGACACAAATTTGGTCTTTCATAGCCAGCCGAGGGGATGGATAGCCATCTTCCAGCAATTCAGGTCTTTCCTCACAGGTGCCTGGCTGAAATTCCAGGTGGTCAATGCAATTCCCATGCTGCACCTTTGTTTGCAGGACTGCAGGATGAGATAATTTCATTTCAGACTCCTTCAATGACATGGAACTAATGTTTTCCTGCTTTATGTGGTCACTGGAAAGCATATCATTTGGCTTCTCAATCAAGACACTTTGTAAAGGCAGGCTGATTGCTTCTGTCATAGGCTGCAGATCTACTCTACACATCTTTTGTAATTTTATTCCAGCATTTTGGTTATTTTCAGATTCACAACGAGAGACTTCCTTGAGATTTTCACTTTGTAGTGATGCAAAATCTATTGATGTTGGGGTATGGCTGGTCTCTAAAACAGGTTGTGGAACATGTAGTGAAGAGTGACAAGTAAAATCATCTATGTATGTACCTCCTTCTACTTTGTCTGCTGCAGTATTACAATTAATTGTATGTACACTAGTCTGACTGTCTTGACTTTCATGTACTGGTGCTATAGTTCTTTCTGTACATTTGTGTTCATTATCAGAATACGTCCATATGGCTTGCTTTCGATCTTCACCTCTCAGAGGGCTGCTGGTTACAGATAATTTACTATCATCTGCTGAAGTCAGCCTTACACATGTTGTCTGTTGCGTACTAGACACCATTGACTTCCCTTCCTGTGAAAGTTCAAGTATACCACTTTCATTTTCTTTTTCTTTTTCATTAATGACAGGTGATTTACCAGCATTAAAATAAGATGGTTGTGATGAAGGCAGTGGTGCATCTGAAGCCTCAAATGCAAAGTCAGAATCAATATCTGCTCCTGGCCGGGGTACTGTTGTTGCTATTTGGCATGAATCTTCTGAGCTTGTCATGGAAGTCATGGAAACGGATCTTGAAATCAAATTAGATTTTTCATTGTCAGGCCTGGGAGAACGAGTCAAGTTGCAGTCTGTGCCTAGATTAGCTTTTCCAGTGCTTAGCAAACATTTTGCATCTAAAGAATAAGACCTAGTGCTTGTGGCATCTTTTAGTACTTTTTCTCTATTATTGTGAGTCTCAGAGCCATCTGTGCTTTTAGACCAAAACAGTTCCTTATTATTGAATGTTTCAGAAGGGGAGCTTTTTGATCTATCTTTAATTTTTTGTTTGTTAACCTCCACCCCAGGTCTATGTCTCATTCTGTCTCTTTCCTTCTGTTTTATTTTTTCCTTATGTTTTCTGTGCCACTGCTCAATTTCTAAATCTTTGAGACTCAGCATTCTCTCAAAACTGGTCTGCATTAGATCATCATTTACAAGTCGCTTTTCCTTTGGTCTCATATCTTTGGCAACTGGAGATGGTTTAAGCTTCAGCTTATCAACTTCTGATTCATTTGTTTTTAGTTTATTGGGTTTGACTATTTGAGTCTTATCCTTGTGCTTGTCCCTCTCTTTGTAACGGTCAATTTCTCTATCCTTTTCCCTTCTGTCTTTCTCAGAGATTTTGACTGCTTCATCTTTTGGTTTTTCCTTTAAAGACAATGCTTTTTCATGGCATGCCTTGATGCTTTCTGTTACAATGTTCTTCTTTTCCTCCAAACTTACTTTTGGATATACTGAAGATGAAACATCTCTGATTTTGTCCTTTTTCTTTTTGTCATGTTCTTTTTCTTTCATGCGATCATATTTGCTTATATCACATCCTCGATCTGTTAGCTTTGATTTCTTCTCAAAAATATTCTTATCTTTATCCTTGCTCTCAACCAAAAAGCGCTCTCTCTCCATCTTTTCCTTATCATGCTTTCTCTCCAGTTTCTCCTTATTCTTCTTATTTTCCTCTTGTTTTTTGATAGACAGAACAGTTTTTGGCTTCTCACCTTCCTTAGATTTTTCTCCATAACAGGAGAAAATGCTTTTGTCTCTATCCTTCAATTTTTCTGAAGAATCAGAGCATTCATTTTTTTCAAAGGTATTGTGGTCACCTTTATTTTTTCTGTCTTTTTCAGACTGTTTCTTATCCAGCTTTTCTGAATCCTTTTCTTTGACAGGAGACTTCTTTTCATTTCTTTCTTTAGTTGCTTTTAAGTCTAGCTCTTGATCATTATTCATGTCCCTGTCTGTGATAACATGCTGCTCTTGTTCATCTTTCATAAGACTAAAGCCATGTGGTATTTCCTCAGTTTCCCTATCTCGAGCGGGTTTGTCATTTCTGTCCTCTTTGTCATCTTTGAAAAGGTTTTCCTTCTTGTCCCTTTTCAATTTTTCCTTGTCACGATCCTCTTTAACTCTCTTGTCTTTATTTAAATGTTTCTCTTTTGTAACCTTTTCTTCTTTAGCTGATTTATCTGACAGCTTTTCCATGGCACAAGTCTGGCCGATTTCACATTTCATTTGAAGAGGTTCATCATTTTCATCACTTTTAAAAAAGTTTTCTTTCCAGAACTCCCTATCAAACTCCAAATTTCTTGTCAGATCTTTACTGCATTCACGCTGTCTGTGCTTGTCCTTTTCCCCTTCATGATCCTTTTTGCTTTTTTCTTTCCCCTTTTCCTTGTGTTTTAACTTATGTTTTTTGATTATTTTCCCATCTCTGTCTGCCTTTCGCAATACGCCTTCTGAACTATCAAAGAATGTTACTTGATCATCATCCTTCTTGGGACTCAAATTAGTATCCTCTGCAATGATGCTTATATCCTTGTGATGGTGCTTGCTTTTCTCTTTATGCTTGAAGCTTTTACTGCTTGAGCTTTCTGTGCTGGTATCTGCATCAGTATAATGATCATAATGAACAACTTCTAAAGATAGAGACATTTCAGTTGCACTAGGAGAAAAGCATGTTTTAGTATTTTCTTGTTTAAGAGGCACTGTCTGCTTCTCAGTTATGCTGTGGTTAATTTTAGGAGATTTTACTGAAGGAAGATGAAAAAGATGAACTGAAGTATCATCTTTTGGGCTAAATGACATTTTAAAGGTATCTTCTTCTTTTGATCTTTCAGATGAGGTTTCAAGGGCACCCAAAGAAGGAAAAAATGACAACTTAGTATTTTCTTTGCCATCATCCTTTAGTTCTTGATTTTCCTTATTTTTACTTTGATTTTTAAATTTTCTCTTTACTTTACTTTTCTCTTTATGCTCCACTGCACTTGGGAAATCTTTTTTAGTCCTTAGGTCTGTTTTATAGCCATCAGCTGTAGTTGCAATAGATGATGAAGGGGAGGTTACTTTTCTCTCCTCCTCATCAGAGCTCTCATTATTACAGAATAGGACCCGTGATGGTTTATGCTTCTTTGACTTACAAATGTTATGCTGATCTGTCCTTAACGACTTTGCAATATAATTGTTCCTTCCCTTTTGCTCTCTCTCACGTTGCCTCAGTTCTCTTCTGAGGAGATGTCTATCATTTAATGCTTTGTTCAAGTCTTCCTCTTCATCATCATCATCATCATCATCTTTGAACTCATATTCATCTAATCCTGCGACTATTTGTTTGTTTGGTGTTACAAGCTTGTTATTAATGTCCTTTTCACCATCAGAATCTTCTATATTATCATCCACACTGGATGGATTTACAGATGATGGATCTTCAGAATCTAAGGGACAAAACAAAGGTTAACTTACCATAATACTGTGCAAGTCCTGATTAATCAAAAATTTGAAACATTTATTTTAAAAAAACCCAAAAAACCTCCAGCTTCTTTGTGTGCCCATTGTCAGATAGTTTAGCTAATAAATTCTCTGAGCATTCACTAGGTAGCAACAAGAATAGCTCAGACAAGTGCTGATCTTTCTCAAAATTTAGAGTAAGACAGGACTGCTGTAAGCTTAGATGCTTATTAGTAGAAACACTTCCCAAAATGTAATTTCTAACATACAAGAAAAACTTTAGATTTTTTTCAATATTCTAAGTTACAGCTGCAGAAGTACATTTTTTTTATCTTTGTATAATTATTTTGTATCATTATCATTCTCAACATAAAATGTATTCATTGAGTTCTCTCCCAAAACACAAAAAGAGAAGACACCAGGGTGAAAACCTGATCGTGTGTCCCACTAAATGCATTTTGTTTTTAGTTAATCTAGCCAGTATATTATTATTACACTGCAATTTGTATTACTTATTTCAAAGGGAAAAGAGTGGGCTTTTGTATATTGCTTGAGGACTCTGTGGAGTTTTCTTGAATAATTTTTTTGGCGATTTATTATAGGAACAGGATTCCTATAGGATGATAAAGTTTTGGCTGCAGCATCTTTCTAATGACTTTCAGAATTACACTGCCTGTCCAAAAAAAAAAGTCGCCACCAAAAAAAAGGTCACACACTCTAATATTTCGTTGGACCACCTTTAGCTTTGATTACGGCATGCATTCGCTGTGGCATTGTTTCGATAAGCTTCTGCAATGTCACAAGATTTAGTTCCATCCAGTGTTGCATTAATTTTTCACCAAGATCTTGCATTGATGATGGTAGAGTCTGACCGCTGCGCAAAGCCTTCTCCAGCACATCCCAAACATTCTCAATGGGGTTAAGGTCTGGACTCTGTGGTGGCCAATCCATGTGTGAAAATGATGTCTTGTGCTCCCTGAACCACTCTTTCACAATTTGAGCCCGATGAATCCTGGCATTGTCATCTTGGAATATGCCCGTGCCATCAGGGAAGAAAAAATCCATTGATGGAATAACCTGGTCATTCAGTAAATTCAGGTGGAAATGCTCTTACTTTCGCTATTAAACATAGACCTGAGTTCTACTGTTGTTTTTCTTCGATTTGATTTTACCAAACGTTTAAGTGATCACCGATCACGATCATTCAGGATTTTTTTCCGGCCACATTTCTTCCTCGAAGATGATGGGTCCCCACTATCCTTTCAGTTTTTAATAATGTGTTGGACAGTTCTTAACCCAATTTTAGTAGTTTCTGCAATCTCCTTAGATGTTTTCTATGCTTGATGCATGCCAATGATTTGACTCTTCTCAAACAGACTAACATCTTTTCCACGACCACGAGATGTGTCTTTCGACATGGTTGTTTAAGAAATGAGAAGCAACTCATTGCACCAGTTGGGTTAAATATCTTGGTGCCAGCTGAAAGATAATCACCCATGCAGTAATTATCCAATAGGAGGCTTGTACCTATTTGCTTAGTTAAATCCAGGTGGCGACTTTTTTTTTGGCCAGGCAGTGTATATACTATAGTTGTAGTATAGACTATAGTGAGGTGCGTTACTGAGTAACACCAGCTATGTTATATGGGCTGGAGACAGGGGCATGGACAAAAAGACAGGAGACAGAACTGGAGGTGGCAAAGTTAAATATCTTAAGATTTACATTGGGTGTGATGAGGATGGACAGGATTAGGAATGAGTACATCAGAGGTTCACCTCAGGTTGGATGGTTTGGAGACAATGCCAGTGAGGTTAGATTGTATTGGTTTCGACATATGGAGAGTTTAGAGATGCTGGGTATATTGGGAAAAGGATGCTAGGATTGGAGCTGCCAGGCAAGAGGAAAAGAGGAAGGCCTAACAGGAGGTTTATGGATGTGGTGAGAGAAGACATGCAGGTGGTGGGTATGACAGAGCAAGATGCAGAAGACAGAAACATATGGAAACAGATCTCACATGAATTGGAAAAACCTAGTAAACTGCCATTTTTTTTTTTTCAAATTTTTTTTTTTTTTTTTTAGTTTTTGTAGTTACTAGGTCTTTTCTGATGTTATAAGGTAGTAGTGAGGACCAAATGTGTCTTCATTCTGGTTATAGCACATTGGAAGAAGCTAGTATGTACACAGTACATGACCAATGAGGAAAGTCCGCCTACCAATGAAAATGTCGGATTACGATCATATGATTCAAAAGCTGCGACTGTGTGATTTAAACAGCAGCAGGTGTTGAATCATGGTCGGGGGGGGGGGGGGGGGGGGGGGGTGGAAACACAATATTGTGTACGTGAAGCTCAGGAAAAATGAAATCTCAAGGTCAGATTTTAGCAGAGTTCGGTAGGAATATTTATGGAAGTCAAACATCAGCTGGGACAGTTCAACAGAAGCAGCTGTATAGACAGCTTGATCTTGGGGATGAAGCGATAAGCCAAACGACTGGCACGGACCCTTTATTGTCTAATCAACTCTGCAGCAGATTTAGTACTTCCGAAAGCTCTGTTACCCATCCAGCTAGTGTGACAGAGGAGACGCAATCTGCCAGCGAGTGTTGCAAGAACCGAGAGCCGATTCCAGCCACCAAGAGAAAAAGAAAATGTGCCAGAACTCAGAACAAGCAAACAGCGGCCCACCTGGAGAATTATTAACTTCTACCACCATATATGAGCTGCTGAAAGAAAAGTTCTGAGAAACTGACAGAAAGTCAAAGACATGCAATAAACATATGTACTGGGGCTCAACACTTGGTCAGTGGCAAAATTTCCTGGACAGTTTTGTAAACATTGTGAATGTGAAGAGCTGCTGTGGTGACACAACTACATCAGATCTTTGGGATATCAGGTCACTGTGGTACACACTACCACATTCTGACGGAGTTAAGCTGATTGTATGTAAGCAGAAGTTTTTGCATACTCTTGGGCTTAACACTAGAATCCCTGAAGTCTATGAAAAAACTTGTAATGCCGAACCACCTTAAATTCCCTCGCACCTCCTCATCAGGTGCACATGTTTTTGTTATACGTGCCTTTTGTGAAATTGTTTATTTGATATTTGGACTTCAATCTACACACATTATACACTTCACATGAGCATTTTGCCAATTATTAGTAGACCATGAAAAAAGTTTGTTCTAGTTATGCGTTCATCACTTCTTGCCTCGCATTTCCTGTCATTCTACGTTAACAAATATCGTCGTTGACACAGAACACACATGAAATGTATGTGTTCCAAACAACAATATATTATTTACTCCATACAATTCAAGGCACCTCACACCCAGATAAACAGACTTGAGCTGGGAGAACTTTGTGTATAACTAAAGCTGCTTCAGTGGGAAATGGGATAGCAGACTGCCTGCTTCTGGTGCTGAGCGACAGTTTGCAAAACAAAAAAGACACCGATGAGGAGGTGTGAGGGAATTTATGGTGGCTCAGCATTACAAATTTTTTACGTAGGCTTCAGAGATTCTAGTTTTAAGACAGATGGAGTTGTAACAGAAAGCTGATGTCAATAACCCATTAACCAAAGACAACTGTGGCCAGAATGGACCATCTAGAAAAGCGGATCGTGAGGAAGGGCGACAACACATCAACAGCTACCATCCTCAGGTAAGATACTTGGATGGGCATCGGAGGATAATGGACGTGTTTGCGGAAGAGAAAAATCACATTTGGTGAACCATCACAAGATGAATTTGACACGTGCTGGATTTGAGATGCACAAGAAAGAAGCAGACCACAGCCATGAGACCTGTGATATTTGGTGTTCTGCAACCTTTAGACTGAGCAGGAGCAGCTTGAGAAGAATATCAGAAATCAGTGATGGAAAAATCAGGAAATTAATGTGTTTTTGCTGTTGATATGCAAAAAGTTATACTACTATCAAAAATGACCAAAAAGGAACATTTCTTGTGAGAAGACTGGCTGCTTTCAATGAAACGTTTGCAGGGATTTCTGATCAGCCAGACTGTGTTTGTTTATGGCATGAAGGGCATAACAACAAGGGCATTCAGCTGGTGATGTTGCATCCGCATATATGCAATGTTTGTCGCAATGTGGGTCTGACAATGTGATATTTTAGGATGAAAACTGTACAGCTCTAAATAAGAATTGGACTTTGTTTTCATCTCAGTAGACAGTACGAAAGGCAAAAAAAGTTGCCATGCCTTTGTTGTCTCAACTGTGTGATGCATCTTTCAAGATAGGCTCTCATTCAGTGCTTTGCAAGCAGTCGTTCAATGAGGCTGCACAGAAGTGGACTTTTTGTGTCAGAAATTTGATATTAACATAATGCCTGCAGGATGCAACCAAACCCAAGGGTCATTCCACTTGCTAAGAAAGAAGCCTCAAATTCAAAGCACAAATTCTGGTTTGATTTGACTGTCAATGAAGCCAATAATGACTTGATAGACCATGTTGAATAATGTCATTTTTTAATATTTAGTTTTTTTAATTGTATGTGTGTGTTACTTGAGCTTCATTTCCATGTAGGGAATGTTGAATGAACTGCATAACAAGATTGTGTCGTGTCTTGCAACCTGAATATTTATATTTATCCTACGTTATATTAACATTTACTTTTCATTTTGGAAATCATCAGTGAATTTCATTATGTTTTACCACTGCAGTATTGGCATGTTGACTGATATAACCACTTTTCTGTCACCGGCCTAGTTCTACTTTGATAATTATTGTGCTGTACAAGACTGAGTTCTGAGTGCCACTCCATTATTCTGTCATGCTTGTTTGAGTTCAGGTTTTTCCTTGTTATATGCCTATTGAAATTGTGATATCATAATTTCTTGTGATGGCATTTATTCGTTATTCAGTAAGAACTGAAGTCTGTTTTCTACACTGCATATTATCACTGACCATAATTAATGGAGTTAAGTGATTGTATCACAGTCTATTTGCCATAATGTTTAAATTTTGTTTTATTTTTCTATTGTGCATGTTTTTTTTCATGTTTTCGGTTTTGAATGTTAACCATAAATACCATACTGTTGTTTTTATACAAGGCAGAAACTGTAAGGTTGGATGGATTAATGCAAATACAATCACTGAGTGTAAGCACTTCCAGTGGTATTATGGTAACACTGTAGTTTAGGTACTGCAAAAATGCATCTATTACTCATATATTTTTTATGTAACAATAGCTTAACAAAGGCTATTCATCTCTGTGTAGCATGGCATATTAACAGCTGCTAAAATGACTTACTTATAAATATTACTTATTAACACACACACAAACAAACAAACAAACAAACAAACAAACAAACAAACAAACATGTTGCTCATACAATTTAGAAGTTTAAAGCAACATTTGTAACCTACAAGAATAGTTTAGTATTAAAAAGCTGGATGAAAAACACTGTGGATTCCATCTGATTATCATCTAATTCAAAACGGACTTAAAAAAAAATAATAATAAATGTATTTATATAGAGCCTTTCCCATGCTCATGGTGCTTCACAGAGTCTCAAAGAAACAGCAGGTATATGTAACATTGGCTACAGATGCTTACTGAATAGAACATTAAAACAGATACAGGATATACAAAGTCATTAAACAGAATAAAAGACAATAAACCAGAGTAAAATACTAAATTCAATACTAAAAAGGAAGCCTAAGAAAAAGATCTGTACAAACTATACTGAGCATTTAGACAGAAAGGAAGACAAAGAGGAGGTAGAATGTCAGGTTAAGTTAAAGCCTTTCTGAACAGATGAGTTTTAAGTTGTTTTTTAAAAGAATGAATGGAGTCAGCTGATCTAATTAATTTAGGGGGGTCATTCCAAAGTATGGGTGCTATACAGCTAAAGGCTGTCTCCCAGAGTTCAGGTTAGTATGGGGCACAGCAAGATTGCCAGAATCACAAGATCTGAATGGGCAAACAGAAGCATAGTGATGTAGAAGGTCACTGATATAGTCCGGTACAAGGCCATTAAAAGCTTCGTAGGTCACTAATTGAATTTTTTCCAATCCTGTAAGATACAGAGAGACAATGGAGGCGAAGAAGTATGGGTGTTATGTGCTCGCTGCTTTTGCTGGTCCATGTTAGGACTCTTGTAGCAGAGTTCTAAATCAAATGAAGCTGTGATATAAGATTAGAAGCTGCACCCACCAATATAGAGTTACAATAATCGATGCAGGAAGCAGAGCAGTTTCACAGCTGTGCTGTGCCATGAAACCAGACTGAAAGGGTTCCATCAATTATTAGAAGTTCAGTAACTGGTGAATACAGAGGCCACAACACGCTCAAGAACTTGACAGAAAAGCTAAGTGAGAGAAAGGCCAAAAATTGTCAAGATTGTCATGTCAGCATCAAGACCAGACTTTTTTCTTTTTTTTTTAATATATAAACAGTGAGGTTACAGAAGTAATTTTAAAGGTGGCTGGCACAAAGCCAGTGTCAAGGGATGTATTTATTATTTTTGCAACAGTCGGGATTATGGCATGAAGGCGACTTTTATGAAGTTTGGTGGGAATGGGGTCCAGTACACAGGTAGTGGGCCTCATCTTACAAAGCAGGTCATTAACAAATGCAGATGGGAGTGGTGAGAATTTAGAAAAAGAGACGGTTATAGTGGGAAGACTGGGACATACATGGATGATTGACTAATGTTAGTTAAATTATTTAGATCTTTAAAATTTTATTGTGGAAAAAGTGGAGGATTTTTTTTTGCCAGACTTTGGTAGAGGAGGAAATTGGGCCAAATGCAGGTTGAAGTACTTTATTAACTACAAAGAACAAAACCTTTGGGTTATCATGGCCATTTTCTATTATTCTGCCATAATGTGTTTTCTTGGCTGTAGTAAGTACATCCCTGTAAGCCCTTTGATGGTCAGATAAAGCCAGGATGTGCATGGCGAGGCCAGTCTTATGTGACATTCTCTGAAGGCATCGGGCCAAATACTTTCATAGACCATAACTCTGAATTGTACCATGCAGCTGACCGCTTAAAGGAAATCTCCTTATGCTTTAAAGGAGCTGTTTTATCTATTGTAGTACTGAAAGAATGGCTGTGTTATAGAGATCAGAAAGACTATCTAGTGTTGATGGAATTGACGAAGACAAAAAAAGAATTAGCAAGGATAGAGGGACAGATATTTTTAAGGTTTCTGAAAGAAATCTGAAGTTTACAGGAAAGAGGAGGGAGAGGTAATGAGACGGTGAAAAGTACCGCTTTATGATCAGGGAGTCCCAAATCGGAGCTATAAGTGTTGCCAACAGATAAGCCCAATAATAATTCAGTCAGATCAGATAAAAAAGATGCATTGTATTTTGGGGGAACAATAGAGAACAATGAGTAAGACATGATCTGATTTTATTAGCTTAAGAGCCAGACAGTGAAAAGAGAATGGGCAGTCAATTGCGATTCTTTTGATGTTTAGTTCAGTTCTGCAATGAAGTAAATATATACAGATGGTGTCGTCTCTATGAGAAATGTAAAAATCGTTTGGTCTTTGCCAGATTCTGTTAGACAAAGCATGTCAAGGTTGGAGTCTGTAATGAATTCTGATAGCATCAGCTCTTTGTCATTAAGAGATCTTGAGTTACACAATGCAATATTAGCTGACGAGTTTTCACTGTGGATAGATCCATGATCAGAGTTTATTTTAACAAATTTCAAATTTGGCACACTAACACTCCTACTTCCAAAGCCATGAATTGGGCAGCATATTCCTGAACAAATACTACTGTTGAACTTTTCATTTGCAGCCCGGTGGTGGCTACGATCCAACCCACGATGTAAATATTTTGGGCACCACACAATACCAGTGTCTTTTAGGATCCATATTACTAACCGAGAATGGTAAACCGGATGGCATGGACGCAGGTACACGGCGATGGGACCCTGAGACATACTGCGCAGGCGCGTACAGCTCAACTAACGGAAATAGCAAATAAAACAACCGCCATATTGTGAGTGGCACTACTGCGGAGTGAAGTTAGGAATAATGTGCTGCTTGGGATTGTACAAACCGCTGAACGCTTTACACCAAATTCAAACACAATACAGCTCAACGATACACACAAAAGTCCACCTGGATAAGATCAATGAATGAAGGCGCCTACAACAAGCGTTAGAAACTGCAGAAGCAAAGCAGGGACAGGTTAAGACACTACGGGGTCTGCAAAGGTCCACAAAGATAGTACGGAATATATAAGAGCACACCGATCAACCTACAATGTGCGTCTGAAATGCCGCAAACCAGGCAGGCACGGCTCCAAAAAGAAAGAGCTCGATTGACCGAGATACAAAGTGAAACGGGAAACACTACGGAGTCCGCAGAGGTCCACAATGCACCGCATAATAGTACGGACGGAGCTCCGTATTAACAGTGGGGGGCCCCAAAGTGACACGGGCGAACGCTCCATATTAAACGTACGTCATCCTCGCACGTCCAAACTATGCAGCATGGGTGAATCACATTACAGTGATGCATTATTGACAGTGCAACCACAGACATCGCTCCGTATTAACAGTAAGTGCAATTATTCATATTACTAATGGTACACAACGGAGAACTACTGGAGTCACGATCACGTCTCCAAAACTATACAGCTCCACAATACACGTGGGCGCCTACAACGCGCGTCTGAAACCGCGGAAGCATAACTGTCTCGGCTCCAAAACCATACAGCTCCACTAACAGAGCTGCAGAAACGAGCCCGCATAGACACATACAATGAACATGGACGCCTACAATGTGCGTCTCACACCACAGAAGCAGGACGGCTGCACAGCAGTCACGGGTTCAAAACGCCGGGGGTAGGCGAGCGAAGTGAGCAGGGGGCGGATCCCCCTTGTACTGTATTTATAATATTCAGTGTCTTTTAGGACCATTTGCTCTGGCCAGACTGTTTAATATGAAGGAGTTTGTCACGATTTCTCCATCAGAGGTCAACTAAGAGTTCAAATGTATGTATTATTTTTAAAGAGCACCACATTTTAATAAAAGACTAGCAGAATATTCAAGGAAAAATAAAACCATATTTTTTTAAAATTAAAATTCCCCCCACGTCCAAAACACATGCAAGCTGGGTTAATAGGTTATGTTTATAACTTATGCAATGGACTGATATCTCAACTGGGAATACTACTTGCCTTGGGCATGGTTCTGCTACAATAGCCTGTAGCTTCCCACAACTCTGAACTAAACTAGGTGATATAAAAAAAATGCACTGTTCAAGTTATAGAATTTTAATTAAACACAGTACTGTAACTCTTGAAACTATATTTTTTAATATAAAAGCAGAGGTACTAAAATCCTAGATAAAAACTAAATATGGAATAGTTTATTTCACAACAATATTCTTTCCGGATTTATACAGTATGCTGTTTGGGTGAGGCAGTTATATTAAAAAAGCTCTAGAATAATGTAAGGCTATTCTACTGAACTAAAATATTGAATAATGGAGAATGTAGAGTACTGAGAAGAATGACTCAGTAACAAATTAACTTCTTCAAAGACTTTCCGCATTGGTTACACATCTCAAATATTCATTAAAAGAACAAGTTCAAAAACGAATGCTTTTGTCATAAAATACATAAATAACATAAAACTGATAAGCTATTTTATTGTTCACTTAATCAATCTCAGATTACCTGTAAAGTATTACAGTAATCCCTCCTCCATCGCGGGGGTTGCGTTCCAGAGCCACCCGCGAAATAAGAAAATCCGCTAAGTAGAAACCATATGTTTATATGGTTATTTTTATATTGTCATGCTTGGGTCACAGATTTGCGCAGAAACACAGGAGGTTGTAGAGAGACAGGAACGTTATTCAAACACTGCAAACAAACATTTGTCTCTTTTTCAAAAGTTTAAACTGTGCTCCATGACAAGACAGAGATCACAGTTCCGTCTCACAATTAAAAGAATGCAAACATATCTTCCTCTTCAAAGGAGTGCACGTCAGGAGCACAGAATGTCAGAAAGACAGAGGAAAGCAAACAAATCAATAGGGCTGTTTGGCTTTTAAGTATGCGAAGCACCACGGCACAAAGCTGTTGAAGGCGGCAGCTCACACCCCCTCCGTCAGGAGCAGACAAAGAGAGAGAGAGATAAAAACAAACAAGCAAAAATCAATACGTGCCCTTTGAGCTTTTAAGTATGCGAAGCACCGTGCAGAATGTCGCTTCACGAAGCAGCTGCACACAGAAGGTAGCAACGTGAAGATAATCTTTCAGCATTTTTAGACGAGCGTCCGTATCGTCTAGGTGTGCGAACAGCCCCCCTGCTCACACCCCCTACGTCAGGATCAGAGAAAGTCAGCGCAAGAGAGAGAAAAGTAAGTTGGGTAGCTTCTCAGCCATCTGCCAATAGCGTCCCTTGTATGAAATCAACTGGGCAAACCAACTGAGGAAGCATGTACCAGAAATTAAAAGACCCATTGTCCGCAGAAATCCGCGAACCAGCAAAAAATCTGCGATATATATTTAAATATGCTTACATATAAAATCCGCGATAGAGTGAAGCCGCGAAAGGCGAAGCGCGATATAGCGAGGGATCACTGTACTATCAAAATTAGTTTGTGAACACTTTTTTTTTGTAGATGCATATTATAGCTACACAGTTGACTGTGTGGGGCTTCGTTAAACATTAAAAACATACCAATGGCTAATTATGTGGATCTTTTCAGTAAAATGGAATCCTCAATCAAATTTCAGAAAACAGTAACAGAAAGGGGAAGGGGACATGGGGACGTTAAAAAGCATGTGACAATGAAAAATACAGTTGTATTATTAATCGAGAACATATATAATAAAAAAGTGGTACAATACAAAGATTAATACTGTACAATAACTGCCTCATGGAGCAATACAGTTACTTTACTCACGTGGCAGTCCTTATTTATTTTCCCAACAATGAAGCTATATGACTACTAGATTATATGCACATACCAAAGACATGCTACATTTGAAATTATATGCATACATTTCTACATATTCCTGTAACTTGCACAGGAATTCACAAAAATACATTGATATGGCATATTTACCCGAAGAGCTGTCATCTTCAGACAAAGGTATTTCACCTTTTAACAACTGCTCTAATTCCTCAGTCTCTGCTACATCCACAGGTCGTTCTCCACGGTTATTAGCTTGGAAAGGATCCCCCCTATTACGCAAAAGTAATTTGACAATCTGCAAAGATTGGAGAAATATTTAGCATATAAATCCCAAAATAAAGCATTAACCTTATACCATCTTGTAAAGAAATATATATGTAATAGTAAAATAAAAATAGTGGGGCAAGTAATGAGAAGAATAAAAAAGCTCTCTATGACAAGAGTGAAATACACACCTTTGGAAATTTTGCAAATTTTGCAAATTTGATCAAAGCCTTAAATAGTCATTGCTTACTCCAAAAATGAGTAACATCCCTTAATCTATGCACTGATAGACTGGTACAAATCCCTAAATTAAAAGATATAGCTTCCATTTTGTCTGCTATCAGATGTTACAATTTTGCTATGATGCCTGCTAGTAACAAAAATAGTATGCTTAATACAAGACCCAATTCTGTCAAGTACTGGTATAATTTCAAAAATAATTAATATTAAGACCGCTGGACTACAAACAAAAAATAAATAAATAAATAAATAAAATTAAGAGGTGACACAAAAAAACCCCGCATTTATAGATCATGTAATAATGTTTTAGCCATAGATTAATAAGAAGTATAAAAAAGTAAAAGTAGAAATTCATTGATAGACAAAAAATTATCTACAGGTACTTACATCTTTGTGTCCACTGCTTGAAGCATCATGCAATGGTGTATCATTGTCTAAACCCTGTGTGTTCACTTCAGCTCCCGCAGCTATTAAAACTTTAGCCACTTCATAATATCCCATGTTACATGCTTCATGTAGTGGAGTCCAACCTAGAAAATCAAATGTAATGAAACTTAAAAAAAAAAAAAATCTTGGCTATAGATAATAAATAGATAATATATTTCTTTAATAAAATTAACTTTATTTACAAATCTCACATTTGTTGAGAAGACCTGAATCTTAACCTATGAAACCTTAACCTTAGATGATGTCAAAACTACAATGGACCTCAAATTGCAAAGAAACTTCCATAGTTTTCTTATAAAAAATAATGATAATGAAAAGCATTCTCAGTTGTACACTAATCTAAAAATGGACTAAGCAATGTAACACATTTTTAAAAATTTATTGTACATATACAAATAAAAAACATTTCAAGTAGGTGTAGGCAAGTCTACTTGAGAGCAGTCAACATTCTTACTTTTCAGTGTGATGCATTCATAGGAGGAAGTGGTTGGCTGCATGCACTGTCTCAGCGCATTGCCGCACCCATAACGAACCACCTCAGGATCTGTAATTAGGACCCAAGCGCAGCCGTGCAACAGGTAACACCTCAGCACCATAGTTCAATTGTTATGGAACAGTGTGAGTGCCCCCGCCATCAACCCCCCCCCCAACATACTGTGGCTGGAGTGCCAATCCTGCCACCAACACCCAAGTTTTCCCTGCAAGTTGGAAGACCTGCTTACAAGGCCAGATGCAGGTTAAGGTCATACCCAGGCCAGAGGAATCGCAGGTTAAGGGCCTTGCTCAAGGGCCCAACTGAATGGAATCACTTCTACCATTTACAAGACTTGAACCATTACCAGTGCAGATCCTTAACCTCAGACTCACCAGAAGCTTTAAAATTACGGTAGTGATATTTTTGTGTACAAGATGGAACTCAGAGCTATGCCAAGAATCTTGAACATATCCTCAATATTATATAAACCATCTTCAGACGCACTACTGGGAAAGATTAGTTATGTTGTTTGTCCACATATTAAACAAGTTTTAGATTTCCTTTTAAAAATACTAGGGGGCTTTGCCCCCTGCTCGCTTCGCTCGCCAACCCCCGTGTTTAGTTTTCCGGATACACACTTTTAAGATTTTTTTTTTTTTTTTGAATTGTTGCTATTTCATTAGTTTCACTTTTATTTCAGAATTTCTGTAAAAACAATATTTGTAATCTTACGAGTCCCAATATGCTGAATCTTTTTAATGAGGTCAGGATAGGTTTCTCTGTTTGGAATTTCAGCCCAGACAAAACGATCTACAGTGGACTCCTGTCTGTAAAGTCGTGCTATTTTCCTCTCACAGTTCCAAAAGTACATGGGGTTACCAAGGTGATACCCCAGCTTTTGTCTAGGTTTTTGTACAAGGGATAGACAGAACGTTTTTGACTCCTGGGGTAAATTTAGCTTTTTAAATAAGCAGACAGATAAATATATATACATGAACAAAGTAACCAATAAATGCATGTGTGGTAAACTCCGTTTTTGAAATTCTCAAGATTCTTTATTTGTCACATGCATAGTTATACAGGACAACATGCAGTGAAATGCATTCTGATCCGCTTATCAAAAACTGTGCAAAGTTAGAAGAATATCAGTTAGATTAACATAAAGTCATAGATTGAAAGATAACAGTATAGTAGTAGAACATAATAAATAAGTACAATTATGTGAATAAAGTAGAATTAAGTGTTATGGTGCAATAGTGTAGTAATTATTGTGCAAAACCAAAGTTAGACTGGTGCATAGTTAAATGAGGCAGTTTGTTTGTTTGCACTACTGTGATCTTTACTTTCTTTTTTTATATTTTCTAATTTTCCTACTTTCATATCCTTTAACTTTTTTCCACATGTGTATAGCGCCATTTTTTTTTTCTTTTGAGCCTTTCTAATTTCACTGGTTTCATAGTCTCTAACCTGCTCTGCATGTGTTTAGCGTCAACGTTTGTAAACGTCTTTATGAAGATTCTACTTTCTTTTACTCATTGTCTTTTAATTCTGAGCCGGATTAGACATGCTTTTTTTTCAATTCCACTTGTTCCGGGCTGATGATTACTTTCGCTATTTTCTGAATTTGCACCTCAATTATTCTTTTTGCTCTTTTTTCTGTCCAACGCATTTAAGTCTCTTTTCTCCGCGCTGCTTTCTTCTTCGCTTAGATGTCGACATTTAATTTATAACGTACCTTATACGCTTTATATGCGCTGAGAGCCCTGGATCTGTGTGTGCTCAAATCCTTCACAAGACTGAACATTTTGCTGCCTATTGTCCTATTTGATAGATTGTAAGTAGGGCGTGTCTTTGGTCTCGCGGGTAGACAGAATGACTTTGTCTGTTCATTGGTAATTCCATTAAATGCGATCCGCTTTCCATTGCACTAATGTATCGAGTATCTAAATATGCTTGAACATCGTCCTGTGCTTGTTCTTTCGATAAAGTTACGCATACTCTATCGTGTCCTTTATGAATGTACTTGTAGATGTACTTAATACTCATCACTGATGCACAATACTCAACATTAATATGACAGTCGAATCTTTTTAGTAAATACAGGTTATATGGTACAATTATTGAATTATTGATCATCACAATATTTTCATCTTTCTTTCCATGATGTGTGTTTTTCGTGATGATTATCTTTTCTACGATAGTCTGGAAAGCAAGCCATAGTCATATCTGTTGTTTGAACGAAAGCTTTTGGAAATTTTTTTAAACACTTTTTTTCTTTCAAGTCCCAACATGCTGAATCTTTTAAATGAGGCCCGTGAGACATGTGTTTAATGACTTTGTACCATAATTCAAGATAGCTTTCTCTGTTTGGAATTTCAGCACAGACAAAACGGTCGACATCATCAGCAGTTAATAATTTTTTTTGTAAAGTAACCAATAAATGCATGTGAGGTAAACCCTGTTTATGAAATTCGATCGTGTAAATGTATGCTCGGATTTTCACGACTACCGTTTAGAGTTCTTTCAATAAAATTAATACTTACTGATAAAACAATCTACTTATGAATGTTGGACTATCTTGTGCCAATGTAGCTGGTGGCATTTTTTTCAGGAATCTCCGGATTTCTGGCGATTGTGGATTGCACGTCATTGTAATAAATAAATCTGGCCGACCGATAGTTCTGGATATTGCCATTGCATCATGATATAACTGTTGCAATGCTCCTGGACTACCTTGATATGATGATGGTAATATTACTGCTTTACCTATTTTGAATTTGTCTACTGATATTTGAATTTTGAATGTGATCAATGAGACATTGCATATGTTCCGTTCTAAGTTTTGCTCGATTAGATTTAATAAAGAAAAGACGATTAGCTTCGAATTTTAGATACACATTAATAATGTAATGTTGCGTTAGACGTTGAGATGACAGAAGTGGGTTAAATACATTGGAACGTATTGCTAATTTTGCCCCGAAAAATTGTGATGGAGTTACTCGTTTTTCTAAATTCGTGTGTTTCATATTGTATGACCATCCTGTTTCTCCATCTGGGAAAAGCAAGGGAAAGAGTAATGGATCGGAATGTGGTGAATTATTAAACAGAATTGTCAAGTCATGTTCTGCTTTCGGATAAACACGAATATCTACTTTGTTTTGGATATTTCTGTCTTTCGAAACTATTATCGCTGATAACTCGTCACATGTTATTTTATTATATATGCGTGCGTGACCTTTCTGATTCATATAGAAATCCAAGAAAACTTCTTTGTCCATGTTTTTCAGATAGATTTCGTGTAAAGTGCGATACTTTTGGACGTACGGATTTGTATCCATTATTGGCTGTATAATTTCTAATATGTCCGATCGTTTAACTCTTTCAATTCTATGTTGCATCACTTCTCCTTGATCATAAATATACACCTGACCGAATTGTGTTTTTTTCGAAATTAAACTTGTCGTTGCTTTAATGGTTGCTGGACCACAGATTTTCATAGCGTATGGTCCATTCTTGTGTATATCTACGTTTTGCGCATTGAATGATGCAAATGCGAAAACATTATTGTAGACTCGAATATTTTGCCTATAGTGTTTGTGGATTTCACTTTCCCCAAACATCAAATCTTTTAATTCTCTTGGATACGCCTCCTCATCTATACTAATTAATAAAAGGCAAAGCCCTTACTGACTCACTGACTGACTGACTCACTCATCACTAATTGTCCAACTTCCTGTGTAGGTGGAAGGCTAAAATTTGGCAGGCTGATTCCTTACAGCTTACTTACAAAAGTTAGGCAGGTTTCATTTCGAAATTCAACGCGTAATGGTCATAACTGGAACCTCTTTTTTGACAATATACTGTAATGGACGGCAGCTCGATGGCCGTGGGAGGCGGAGTTGAGTATCACGTCATCACGCCTCCCACGTAATCACGTGAAAAGACTGTGAACGCAGTAGGGAGAAATGAAGGAAGAGCCGCAAACAGCGAAGAACAAAAAATTCATTAAACAATTGAGAAGGGAGCGAAACAATAAGAAGCGAGCGAGTGAAGCATACAAGCATCTTCATAAGGGAAACAAAGCACGGTGTAAAACGTAAGTTTAAATTAAGTTTATTGAAACGCTCCCGTTGCGGATTGCAATAACATATTCGCGAGATAAAAGAATGCAGTAGGGAGAAATGAAGGAAGAGCCGCAAACAGCGAAGAACAAAAAATTCATTAAACAATTGAGAAGGGAGCGAAACAATAAGAAGCGAGCGAGTGAAGCATACAAGCATGTTCATAAGGGAAACAAAGCACGGTGTAAAACGTAAGTTTAAATTAAGTTTATAGAAACGCTCCCACTGCGGATTGCAATAACATATTCGCGAGATAAAAGTTTAATGAGAAGACACGAGGTATAAACGAACCACACGCCGTAGCGCGACGTTAGGGGCAACAGTTTCAACCATTCTATGATCTGCTTCTCGCAACTGAAAGACGGCACATGGCGGATGTTAGCCGACTTGCTGACCGCAACGTTAGGGGCTTCAACTCTGGCGCTGACGATAGAGATTCGATTCCCGAGAGGGGATGCAGTGAGTGTGTATGCCTAATGAGCCCAGAATTAGGGAGAAACACGTGTCGCATACTCTTCGCATTATTTGAAAGTAAACTATTAAAACCATTCTATGATCAGCTTCTGGGAACAGAAAGAGGGCACGTGGCGGATGTAAGGCGACTTCCTGACCAACCACAAGCATAACCTGGCAGGTAACCACCCATACAGTCAGATTGTGATTCAGAAAACTAATGCCATGAATGTAATTACCACGATCTACATACTGTCAAATAAACGAAACACACGACGTAGCGCGACAGCTGTGAAAAGCGAGGTTCACAAAAAAACAGATCCTTAACAAATTGTTATTGGTATATTTTCGATCCGTTTAAAAAGGTTTTCTTTTCTTCTTAAAAAATTAAAAGCAGTACTTCGCCGCAACGAAGCGCGAGAATTTGGATATATATATCTGCTTCTCGCAATTAAAAGAGGGCACGTGGCGGATTTTAGATGACTTCATGACCAAACATAAGTGTTACTTGCCAGGTAGGGTTACCACTGTTAATACAAAAAAATAAGGGACGCATACTGCAGTGGGTGCCACATCCCAGTGCCAACACTTTGCGGACTCTACTTAAGACCCGCCCTCCTCACTGGACAGTTAAAAAGACCAATCAAACTAACGATGACATCAAGTATTACCCAATCAAAAGTAGGAAAGTAGGCATCTTCATAAAATGCGTGTGGGATGATCTGCATGAGACGCTGCTTTAAAAAAAATGATAAAAAAAAAACGGGACAAATCCCGTCCCGTATTGATTCCAAACGGGACGAGCAATTTCATTCTCAAATACGGGACGATTCCGTATTTTAAAGGACGGGTGGCAACCCTACAGTGCCAGGTAACCACCCATACAATCAGATTGCGATTCAGACTAGGAATGCAATGAATGTAATTACCCCGATCTACATACAAGGCGAAAGTCTTGCAACATTCAAAGATGATGGTTTGGGATAAGTACACCATAGAACATAAAAGAGCTTATGAAGCCTTGAACCGAAAAAAGCAAGATCACAGAGATCGTAAAAAAAAAAAAAAAATGGAGGTAATGTCGTTTTACTCGCTGTAGATTTTAGTCAAACATTACCAGTTATTCCACGAGGGAGACCAGCAGATGAACTCACCGCGTGTTTAAAATCCATGCTTCTCCCACGCTCGGTTATATGTCGCGTGTTCTTGGGTAGGTACACCAAAAAATGTATACATTTAAGCATGTAATGGGCAAACAAAAAATGAGGTATACCCGAAGGCACTGCAGTAGTACTTAATGTAACTTTACTTCTTAAATGTTAATGTTTTACTGTTTAATAATTTATACGCTTCTTATATGTTGTTCAAATTCTTTTATCAAAATACCAGTGACAGCGCAATGCACGATAACGTGGAGTGAATACACCATACGCATCCACCCACGGCCGCCCTGGTGTGCGCAGATAGGAGTTGATTCTACAATAAAATAAAGATAAAAAGAGTAATACAATCATCACCCATAAAGCGGATAGTAGATGTGACGTACTATATGTGTACCAGATTTCAAGTCAATAGGTGAAACGGTTTGCGAGCTACAGGTGATTTAAAATCCTGGACAGACAAACGAATAGCCATGGTAGCAAATTACAGAAGAAGATTTTACTGTTTAATAATTTATATTTATATGAAATGTGCTTCTTATATATTACTTCATATTCTCATATGATAATGATGTTAATGTTGTTTATATTGATTTCTATGTTATTGAAACTGCATGTATGTGTGTATATGTATGTATATATATATATATATATATATATAATATATGTGTATGTGTGTATATGTATGTGTATATATATATATATATATATATATATATATATATATGTGTATGAGTGTATGTGTGTGTGTATATCTATCTATCTATATATATATATATATATATATATATATATATATATATATATATATATATATATATATATATATATATATATATATATATATATATATATATATATATATATATATATATACACACTAGCAAAATACCCGCGCTTCGCAGCAAAGAAGTAGTGTGTTAAAGAGGTTATGAAAAAGTAAAGGAAACATTTTAAAAATAACGTAATATGATTGTCAATGTAATTGTGTTGTCATTGTTATGAGTGTTGCTGTCATATATATACATATATATATATATATATATATATATATATATATATATATATATATATATGTAATTACCCCAATCTACATGCTGTCTCCGCGGTTTTATTGTTCGTTTATTACGATTATAGTTATTGTGTAGGTATTTTAGACTTGGTTTACATTGTTCAGGTACCCATTTCCTTTATTGTTCCAACCATACCCCCATTAACATGTCTATCGAGGTGATCACCATCGATCAAAGAACTGTCACTTACCGAGTGGTTTCCATGCCCGGAGATGGCGACTGCCTTTTCCATTCTCTGTGTTACATATTGCACGGCCATATCAGGCTCACTCTTGATATCTGGAGGAACATTGTGTCTTATGTATTGAATGACTGGGACAGGTTCAAGGTGTGGACTGATGACAGTACAGGAGATAATTATCCTGTACATGAGCACTACAAGAGTGAAATGCTTAAGCCCTTCACCTGTGGTTCTGCATGTTAGTTGATGGCTGCAGCTGAATTGTTCGGTTGTCGCTTTCAAGTGTACCGAAATGGCCAAATATTTTACACCTTTGGACAACCGCCAATGCCTCTTAAACATCTTAGATTCACAGGTGACAATATGAGTAGTGGACACTTTGATGTTTATGAATGTTTAAACTCTCAAAACCTGGATGCGAAGTTATCGATGAAACCTATTTCAATTCAAACACCTCCAATTTCCAGTAAGGCTCTGCTTCGCAATGAAAATTAAGTCTCAGGGACAGACCCTACAAAAGGTTGGCATTGATTTGAGGAAAGATTACTTTTCACATGGCCAACTATATGTTGCATGCTCAAGAGTAAGCTCAGCGCACAGTAATGGACGGTAATGTTGTGGACGGCCCGGCGCAGCAGGGGAGCCCACCCACATGCCGCGGGAGCGGCGTGCACACAGCCCCACGAGAGGGACTTGCCCCACGGACCGCCACCAGTCCGCAGAAGAGCCGTTTTCCCCTAGTGCGGGATCAAAACAGCAGGCGTAGCTGGAGTGCAGCGGGCTCCTGCAAGTACACTGCCGCAGAAGGCACCCGGGACGACATGTTACCTAGCAAGGCCATGCCAGACAGACAGGACCCGGGAGGTAAGTTCCCTCCTTGCTGGCAACCGGCCCTGCGGGGCCGCGTGTGTTTTGTGTTTACCAGGCAGGGGCTGCCCGGATCCTTGTCGGTGGCAGGCGCATGTCGATCCACGGCGCTTTGTTGACACGGTGGCGGCAGCAGCAGCAGGAGCTGCTGAGAGGGAGACGCTGCAACCCAAAGAGCCAGCATGCCGCCGCACCAGGAAGAAAGGAGTCAAAATGGCCGCGGACCGGAAGTCCCTCCCCGTGACAGGCACGGGATTGGACAGTGTGTCTTGGGTGCCCGCCGATGATTGGATGGAGGCGGGACCAAGGAATGTCCGTCTTGTGCCGAGGAGAGACCCAATTGGGCCGGAGACAGAGGCCCACAGGAAGCAGTCGACGTGTGTTGCTGACGGACAGGTAAGCCCACCACCGGCTGACTTCCTGTCTTTGCCTGGGGCCCTGCATGAACTGGAGGAGTGCCTTCAGCCCACAGGGCCTCTATCACAGGTGCTGTGTGCCCTCCGGGCGGAGTTGCTGGAACTGGAGAGGACGGCTGTCGCGTCGGTGGAGCTGCTGCGAGCTGCAGCAAGACGGTGTGACGCTGGAGTCTTCAGCCGGAGGGGGACGGCGGGGACGGTGAGTACAGCCGACCCCGTAAAGCATAGAGGAGGTCCCACCGAAAGGGCCTGTGAACCTCATGAACGGAATCAAGTAGGGGGATCTCCAACAGTGGACGCGGTGGCGGGTGCTGTGTGCATGGCGAGGGGAGAGACAGCGAGGGGGCTGGCAGGATGCGTGCTGATAAATGCCCCCGTTCCTAGCGCCCTCCGTCCCAAGCCAGCCACAGCCTCAAGTCGTTCTACAGGGACGCAGACGGATCAGGGGCTGTGGTTTTGCCATAGGCAGACCCAGACCGTCATGGCATCCCAGAGTAAAAGGAGGAATTGAGGGAAGAGTGCTGGTTCCTCCAATAAGGGAGGGCGTGAGGCAGTACGCTCACATCCAGAGAAGGGCCGCCCTCAGAGCGCAGAGGGAAACCCCACAGCCGGCTGAGGTGACGGGGGCATGTGCGGTCCCGTCCAATGTCCCAGCACGGGGGACATGGAGGTCTCGAAAGGGGGGCCGAGGTCGCAAGCACCGGGGTGCCAGTCAGAGGGGGCAGCGTTGCCCCTATTTAAGGTAGAGAGACGGCGAGTCGCGGCGTCAGGGCAACGTCTCCGCCCCTTGTTCTGTTTTATATTTTGCAGGACCGGGCCCTGGAGTGGAGCATGTCGGCTTCCTGCCGTGGAAGACCTGCCCTCGTGGGACGGGCCGCTGGCCCCTAGGGGTCTCAGCTTGTGGTGGGGTACTGTGGCATGCCGCTGGGGGGTGGTACCCAGCTGGGACGCCCAGGAAGACCACAGAAGGGCTTGTGCCTCCTCCAGACCACGAGGGGGCGACCGCCCTGGTTCCTTTGGGGGCCATGGGTACAGAGCTCTGAAGCTCAACCCTGTAGGGGCACATGGTCTCCGCCAGGGGGTGCTGCAATGCCTGGACCTCAGCACTTCCGCCACACCAGGAAGTGCTGGGGGGAAGAGGAGCAGGGACACCCGGAGTGCTTCTGGGGATGCAGCCAGCACTTCCGCCACACTGGGGCGTGTCAGTGGGAGATTGCCGGAGCACACCTGGAGCACATCCGGGTGCTTATAAAAGAGACCGCCTCCCTTCATTCAAGGCTGGAGTTGGGTGAGGAGAAAGACAAGGTCTGGAGGGAAGAGAAGGAGGCGGCCTGAAGAGTGAGGCATAGTGTGGTTTGTCCTGGACTTTGGGGGAGTCTGGGGGTTGTGTGGCACTTGAACTGTACATAATAGGATTGTAAATAAACGTGTGGTGGTCACTTTAACATGTCTGCCTGTCTGTGTCCGGGGCTCGTTCCACAACACATAAAATAACGAGACTAACGCAATAACTCCCTTTTACCTATATAACAATTCTAACACTTGTCCCCATTCGCAGTTACACATGGATGCAGTCTAGGCTTCCACTGGTCAAAGGTGTGGAGCAGATCAGTTTGTCGGCTGTTTCAAGACGTTTTCTTCTTTACTGTATCCATTAACTCAGAAGGTGTCTCCTTACACACCGATTTGAATTTAGGAGAAACACACGCATGCACGAGACATGTGGTCTTCCCTGTAATCCTCAGTAAGCATTTGAAAAGATTCCGTTGTTGTTTTGCTCCATTTTACTAGAAATTTCAAATGGAAATGTTGCTCCACTTTTAAACTTAGCAGGATTCCAGCACACGAGGGGAAACAACTGCATGAAACGGTGACTGGCAATTAACTAAATAGCAAAGAGTGCTGTTATTTGTCGTGTGGGTTTGGACAGGTTTAAACCTGAATGGCAAGTGCTCAGAATCGGTTCTCACTGCTTTGTTTAAGAGATAGAAACACAGTCTCGTTATTTAATAGACAGACCTCGTAAATACATACATACATACATATGTACGGATGTCATTATATGCAAGGGATATGCAACAAAGTACTAAATATGTCTGCTTTAATATACCTGCCATTGCTATATCCGAAACATTATGGTTCCCTGAAATGGGGTGACTGTGTACAAGAAGTGTTCTCATTTCTACATGGTGTGACTGAAAAGTATTCTAACACCCTGAAATTAAAGTCTAGAATGTGTAATTTTAAACCGTGGAGCTGAGGGAGAAGAATGTGTCTTTGTTCCAAACAAGGAAACGTGTCTTTGTTGCAAACATTATGGATGGCACTGTATATATACAAAATATACATACATACACACACACAAGCACACACACAGGTATGTACATACATGCATCCATGCATATAAATACACACATTCACAAAATACATGAAGCCCATATGTAAAACAATCCATCACATTTTGTTCAACTGTCTTAATGAGAAGGGAAGATATCAGCAAAAGACACATTTTGGCCACAAGAAATGGTAATATCATGCACTGCACAAATCTAACGTAACTTTAGCCCAAAATAATAAAATAAAATAAAATGCATTCACATTTATTGATACAGCAGACTTTTTTGTCCAAAGCTACTTACAAATAAGGTCAAAATAACAAGAGTTACAATCAGTGTGGGGTATGTTTTCAAACAAGTGTTAGAAGATGGAAGTTATAAAAACTGATCAAAACAAGTGATAAATGCTCTAAACCAGCAGCTACCAACTATTTTACATCCAATGACTACTTTGTAAACTACCTTTAAGTTGCAGACCACCAGAATTGAATTGTTTTTATTCAATGGATCAGGGGTTCTTAATCTTTTTAATCTGAGGACCAAAATAAGAAATTCAGTACCAAACTGAAACCCAAGAAGAGAATTAACAACAAAAGACAGAACACCAATATATAAACAAATAATGGCCATATAATAAAAAGACAGTGAATGTTTTTATTCCCTTCAAGCACACTTCATATATGAATATTACTAAAAGAGAAAATGGGAGAACAAATCTAGTTAATAAAACAGAAATTATTATTCAAAACAGGGAAGAGATTCATGACGTATATCACTGTCAGTATAAATGTTTAGTGTTAAGCATTGGTAAAGCTGAGGAAATTAAGTTCTTGATAATGGGTGCAGCTCAAGGATGTGAAAATTATTGAAAGGACAACATGAATGGCCACTTAACTTTGTTACTTGAATTATGACACTGGAAAAAGTAAAAGTGGTAAAAATAATTAGTCAATTACATCTGTTTACTTTGTCTTAAACTTTTTCAAAACAGCTCCACTATAAAAAAACATTTTTCAAAATACATTTACAACTAACTTAACATCCCAGTTTTATTTTAACAATTCAATAAACTTTGTAAAAAGCGGAGTCACAACTAAATTATTACAGATGTGTTTGCTATTTGTATTTTATATAGGTGACAAAATCGTGATAAATAATTTGGCAAACAATCTAGTTTGAAATATTTAATTCTACTGATTGAAGTAGTGCTGAACTGTCAAGAGCTCTGTTCTTCAGACTGTCTCACCTTTTGATATTTTCTGGTGTTTTTACAGTTCTTGGTGATCCACAAATAAAATGCCCTTTGGATTACCATAAGAATGAGATTTATCAAACCAGATTAAAATAGTGTTACGAAAACATGGTAAACTTAATGTACAACTTCTTTGCACTTTATGCTGTAATAGTGAACACGCAATGATTGCCCATGGCCGCTAAAACTGCATTCAGCATACGACCCTGCCACTAAGACTGGACTTATGCCCAATTCAACGGGTATAAGCCATTAGGCCATTTATCAAATGCTAAAAACAGAGAAGGTCAGAGCAAAATCAAAAAAATAAATAAATCGACCACCTGATAATACATTGCTGACTAAAGGCTGGGAACCACTACTCTATCCCTTAAAATTAAGAAACCACTAAGCCAATTAAAGAACAAGAAAACTAACCTTACCTTAACTTCAAAAATATCCCAGCATCAAAAATAATTAAAAATTAGGAAAATATTATCAAAACAGTAAAGTCTTCAAATGCTTATTAACACTAGAATCTCAGAAGCCTATGAAGAAAGTCATAATCCCGGACGACCTTAAATTCCTTTGCACCTCTTCATCAGCATCTTTGTTAATCAGCACTGGCAGCAGGTAGCCTGCTCACTCATTTATCATCGATGCAACTGAAGTCAAGTCAGACGCTGAAGTATCTTTAGCTGGGAATTATGTGTTTGGAATTGTATAGGATAAATTATATTGATATTTGGAATGCATACATTTGTTGAATATAAATGTTAAATACCTAACTAAAACAGAATTTTTTTTCATGTTATAGTAATAATGACAAAATGCTGACATGAAGTGTATAATGTGTAAAGACTGAAGTCGAAATATCAAACACTTTCATAAAAGGTATATCAAATTACCTTTGATCTGAATCTGTATGTTTTTATTATACAATAGTAATAATAGCAGCTCACTACTCAAAATGGTGAGAACACAAGCTTGAGCCCACAACCTCTTGATTATGAGGCAGCAGTTCTTACCTCTGACCAGCCAAGCAGACATGTTGAGTTTGTGTCGATTGATATTTGGTCTTGGGTTTTTACTCATTGACAGCAACATGTAAATTGAATGATTTATTTTTCTTTTGTTATATTCTTCAATAAAAGCACACCTGTTTTGTTATACCTTTTGTGAAAGTGTTTATTTAATATTTGGACTATCGTCGTCACACAGTCGTCACACATTATACACTTCATGTTAATATTTTGTCATTACCACCAAACATGAAAAATGTTTCTGTATTAGCTATGTGTTCCAACATTTCTTGTCTCGCATTTCCTGTCATCCTACATTTACCCAGATAGTTGTAGATACAGAATAAATTAAATATATATATTCCAAATAATGATATATTGTTTACCCTATACAATTCCAGACACCCAGATAAACAGACTTGAGCTGGGAGAACGTTCTGTTCGACCAGCTGCGTTGGTGGGTGATGGGACAGCAGACTGCCTACTGCCAGCGCTGATTGACACATTAGTAAAACAAAGACACAGATAAAGAGTTGCAAAGGAACTTAAAGTGGCCTGGCATTACAACTTTTTCCGTAGGCTTAAGGGATTCTAGTGTTAAACACCCTGAAGGAATCAATTGCTCAGATGAATGTGGGCAGCTCAATCCATCAGAGAGAGCTACACATTTCTAGCAGTAAGCACAAACCCACGTTAGCACTAGCACTTGTCCCAAAATGAAAGCATTTTGTTCAGGAACACACTATTAGTATTTGTATTGAAATGAAATCAGAGCACATTCTAGTAACATTTCACAAATGGGAGAAACATACCTGCAAAATCTTTTACATTTACATCGGCACCCAAGCTTATTAATTCTTTAACTTGCTTTACATCTCCTCGAATTGCTGCCATGTGTAATGGAGTTTCTCCTCTTTCATTTCTTTTATTCACCTTGTCTTTCTGTCGAGAGGATGTACTAGGAATCTTTTTCTGAACTGGTGTTGTTGGAGTTGGGTGATTAGGGGTAGAGTCTAAAAAAAAATAAAATAAATAAAAATACATTTTTAATTTAACAATATAAAAAAAGCTTCCTATAAAGTAAAATGAACACTTAATTTGGTAGGTCATTTCAAACATCAGGATATGTTTAATTATATTACAAGATCTTCATGAGTACTCATTTCTTTACATGGAATACCAGCCAAAATTGCAATATCTTGAAAGGCATATTAAAAAAAAAAAAAAAAAAAAAAACTTACTTTGGCTATACAACTTGGTATACACAGCATGAAAAAAAACTTAAAGAAGAATACTCAATAAAAATAATTATTTTCCTACCAACTTTCGGCCATATGAACAGAGAGAACTTTACTAATTTTTGTCTGTTACAGTATGACAAAGTTTAATATTCAATATAAGAGTATGACCTTGATGGCAGTGAGGAGGTGATGTTACATTAGACTTAGCAGATATATCCTATTTCACATTACAGGAATGTGAAGGAAATTTTGCCTTGCAATTTTGGTGAATGTAGTACAGCATTATCCTCTCATCAAGTATATTTTTGTAATACATTTGATTTTAAGTAGTGCATTATGTTAATCACAAGACAGACATGTAGAACTATATTTTGTTAAAAATCAGATCACTTATCCTATCTTGAGAGAAAAGAAAAGGATCTAATATGAAATAACATCTCAAAAGATACCGCTTTCAATTCATCGAGGACAACATTAATGCTTAATGGATATCTTGATAAATTTTTAATTGTTCTTTGTAAAGTGACTCCAAATTTAAAAAAAATAATAATAAGCTATCTGCTTATCATGGTATTATGGTAGGTAGGTTAGGATTCTTCCAGTTGAACAAAATAAGATAGCCTGCTGAAAATATAGTGTAAACTAGGACAACAAACTGTTTTTAAAGTGGCAAGGTTTCATCAGGTGTTACTCCAATCAGAGTTGTTAAGAGTAATAGGAATTAAATGTGAAGACAAGACTGTCTGACTCACTGACAAACAAACAAATATTTTAGTTTAAGATCTGAGCAGGAATCACATGGTGAACTATCAATCTGCCAAAAATTCTTCAATATTTTGGACATGACGCATGTACATTTTATACAGTTCAAAACAGAAATAAGTGTGGTACTGTATGTACAATTCTGTATTAATGTAGACCGTTTTTCCAAAAATCTTGTTAAAAAGTCATATTTTCAGTGCTGTCTAAGATTATCTAGAGGTGTACTTTTGAAAATATTTTGGTAGCTTTGACATGCTACCTATATCCTTACTAGATCATGAGGAAAATTCAGCAAATTTTAAGAAAAAAACTTTAAATAGGTAAAGAACTAACAAAAAGCAAAAAGGCTATATTGAGGCATAGTTATTTAAAGGATGAACGATACCATATTACACATGTTAAATATTGCTTATTTTAAGTATGGCAGCTAATGCATGGGTACCATATTCTAAATTGGGGTGGAGCCACCTGATGCCTTCTTAGTTTATGTCAATTTGAATAATCATTGGTGTAAAGAACCAAGCATACAGTGGGGAGTTAGTTCATGATTTCAGTTCCCTGGCAAGGTATGCCATAGTAAGTTAACTTATGTCTGATACTTTCCATAGTACTGTATCATAATATATGTGCTTGTAACCGAGTAGTAGCAATTAGAAGATAGAGGTAGGGTTATGCTCCTCATCTGCTTTATATCTCTGAACATATAAACAAAAGACATTTGACAAAGGAGGTAGACCATTTAGTAATACCTCAAGTGCATAGATTTTAAAAGTTGTCAAAGTCATAATTCTTTTTTTTCTCCATGGCTTCTTTCTATTCCTAAAAAGTTAAAATTGTGTCACAAATTTTAAATGAAAATTTGTTAATACAAATTGGAAAATACTGAACAAGTTACAGAAATGATAGGAAAGTATTCACTTAAACCATGTTACATTCCACCAAAAAATAACTTTTTTTGTATTACTTACCCCATGTAGTTTGTAGTGATGGCTGAGAAAAAAATGACTTCATGGTTTCATGAAGAATAGAGATTAAAAAAAAAGTTTAACACATTACAGTCTATGGCTGGCCTATTCAAATGATGGTCAATGGGCCACATGCAGCCCAGAAGCAACCTCCGAGTAGCCCAGCCAGTGGTCTCGCCAGAAACAGAGAAAACCAGAGTAAAACGCATTTCGCGAGCCTTCAGAAATTCCTATATAAATTCCCACTGTAGCATAGACCATGAATGCAACAATCCACATAGCCTATCAACATACAACTGAACCCACAATGCAGCACATTGTTGTATGTCTAGAAGTGGTGGCAGTAGTCTGTGATACTGTTACAAAAAATATATCACTGTATGTGGCACTATGTTGTACTGCCACCTCAACTGCAACAGCTGGTCATGGCATCGACTACATATTAAACAATTATATAATCAATTGTGTGCTGAATCTTCTTTGCATTTCAATTTAACCAATAATCGTGAACGTGGGTTTTCGCAAATGCACCTAATTGTTACTCCAATGAGAGCTTTGTTATTGACAAGCACTGTCTCTGCACTTAACTTCATATGACTGGTTGTCTCTCTACTCACACACTTCGATCCTGTGGATTCATGGCTATTACAAGGATGACGATCAGCCATTGACACTTAAAGCAAAGAATGAACTAGAAAAATTGCATTTGATGAAAACATGCAAAAAAAGTTTGGAAGTTTATTTAAAACTCCATCAAATTAAGCACTGATTGCTTTGTGGAAATACAAAACTGTTCTGTAGAATGCGAAGCTCGTTATTAACCTGCAGTTCATATTCTTCGATTTTGGAAATCCTTTGTAATTATAAACTATCAAGCACAATATTATGTAGTACAGTAAATCTGCACAAGTGGCAGATGTAGTGCCACTGCCTTGCAGTAAGAAGATCATGGGTTCTCATCCCGGGTCCTCCCTGCATGGCCAACTGTGTATAGTTGACACAGACTGCTCAACCAATCAGACCATAGCACAGATTTGACACAGATACTGGTTTGATTCCCCGGTGGGGTGAAAGTGAAAGCTCTTTTTTAAATTCTTTTTAAACACAAAAGGATGTAAAATTTTATAAGAGAAAAAAAACAGCACTAACAAAATTTTTTTTTCCAAATCAAAAAAGCATTTTAAATTAGTTAAAAAATATATATATATATATTTTTTTTTAAGGATAAGGATTTAGGCATGGGTTTAAAATACATGCGAGACTTTATTAGTTTATAATTTTACAAAGTCTGTTGGGTGCTCTTCTTAAAAAAAATGTAAAAATTGAGACTGCAACTAACATGAACAAGTGTTGTTATAGTTGTTCTTGTTTTTAAGTTCTGAAAGAGATACACAGACAGAGCACTGCATAATAAACAGACACAGAAGCCACTAGAGGGAAGGCACTGTATAATAGATATAAAACTGTCAAAAAAACCTAAAAAAACAGAAGGCACTATAACAGATGGATAGATAGATAGCATTGTATAATATTTGGACAAGGAAGGCACTATATAATAGGCAGACAGAGAAGCCACTGGATAACAGTATTAGCTATAATTAATGAAATCATGTATTAATCAACATAAATTACAGCATTCTAAATTTTAAGCGTAATGATTTACTTAACAAAAAAAGAAAAACATTCCAGCCTGTTTATGAATGCAGACATTGCAGGAAGAGAAGCAGGCAGGCAGGCAGAGTGGTGAAAAGTGCAGAACACCACCCCCCAAAATGGAAGTGGCGGAAAATAGATTGCATTGGTAGTGGTTCAGCACTAGCATAGAGAATGTATGGGAAACACTGCCCAGATGGAACTGTATGAGATGCTCAGAACATCACCAGAACGATAACCTGGATGCTACCCTCATTGTGGCCAGTGATTTTAACAATGTTAGTCTCAAAATGTTAATGCTGATCTATTATCAGCACATTACACATTCTACCAGAGGGGTACACGTCACTGAATCACTGCTATACTCCTTTCAAAGGCGTCTATATAAAACAGATGCTTCCTTTTTTGGACAAATCTGACCTTGCTACCGTTTCTCTTATGCCAAGATATAAACAATAGTTAAAGAACCAGTGTGCATGGTAAAGTTTAACTAGGCAATTCAAATTAAAATCTCCAAGGTTAAAGAATTTTTCTATGAAATATTCAATATTCCTATAAAAACAAAACTTCCACCAAAAAAAGGTCACTAATGACAGACTCTGAATTTCGAGAATACATTTTAAGAACTTATTTAGTTCAAAACATTTCCAAAACACTCAAAACATTTATTGTGTGATGCAGCAAGGCTCAAACCCGTGACCTCTTGATTATGAGACAGCAGTTCTTACTGCTATAATACCAAAGCGGTCGTGACACGAAAGTACACTAACCCGATTTCTTTTTCTTCAGTTATAGTCTTGAATACAAGTGCACTTGTTCTTTTGTCAAAGTGCTTATTTGATATTTGGACATAAGTCTTCACACATTATATACTTCATGTCAAAATTTTGTCGTTGGTACTAAACCATGGAAGAAGTTTGTCTTTTAGGTATGCGTTCAACATTTCTTGCATTTCCTGTCATCCTACACTTACTTTGATCTTTGTAGACATGGAACACACATGAAATGCATGTGTTCCAAATAATACAATTAGGTCCATAAATATTTGGACAGAGACAACTTTTTTCTAATTTTGGTTCTGTACATTACCACAATGAATTTTAAATGAAACAACTCAGATGCAGTTGAAGTGCAGACTTTCAGCTTTAATTCAGTGGGGTGAACAAAACGATTGAATAGAAATGTGAGGCAACTAAAGCATTTTTTAACACAATCCCTTCATTTCAGGGGCTCAAAAGTAATTGGACAATTGACTCAAAGGCTATTTCATGGGCAGGTGTGGGCAAGTCCGTCATTATGTCACTATCAATTAAGCAGATAAAAGGCCTGAAGTTGATTTGAGGTGTGGTGCTTGCATGTGGAACATTTTGCTGTGAACAGGCAACATGTGGTCAAAGGAGCTCTCTATGCAGGTGAAAGAAGCCATCCTTAAGCTGCGAAAACAGAAAAAACCCATCTGAGAAATTGCTACAATATTACGAGTGGCAAAATCTACAGTTTGGTACATCCTGAGAAAGAAAGCAAGCACTGGTGAACTCAGCAACGCAAAAAGACCTGGGGCCTCATGTATAAACGGTGCGTACGCACAGAAATGTTGCGTACGAACCTTTCCACGCTCAAATCGCGATGTATAAAACCTAAACTTGGCGTAAAAGCCACGCACATTTCCACGGTAACTCATACCTTGGCGTACGCAATTTCTCCAGCTCGGTTTTACAGACTGGCGGCACCCAGCGTCAAAGCACTGCTACTGTTCCTGTGTGGTTACCCTTTCTTAGATCCACATCCACGGCGGCGGCTTTATCAAATACACTGAAATTAACCGCATATCGTTCATAAATTTAATGCATCTGATTGTAATTAACCTGTAACAATATAATGGTCCACAGAATGGTCAAACTGCTGTTCCTGTGTGCTCATCCTTTCTTTCTTAGCTCCACATTCCTGACGCGGCTTTATAAATACACTGAAATTAACTGCATATTGTTTATTAGTGTAATGCATCTAATCGTAATTAACCTGTAGCAATATAATGGGCCAGGGAATAGCCATAGTATTCCAAATACCATAACTGCTTTAGCGTTGTTACGCTCACTGCATCTTGTTGTTCTTTTTGCGGATCATCTTTTTCCATATTACTCTCACTGCACCACTCGGAGTATTTATATCACTGTATCTGAGTGTGAATCACAGCAGCAGATGATCGGAAAGAGAATTATCGGTATACAGTTTCAAGTACACACTACCTCAACCACGGCAAAAAGCGTCAAAGCCTTTCCTGTACGGACCTCACGTTTCAGAAACAGTTTCATCCCAAGAACTATAAACGCACTCAATCAGTCCATCAAGTGCTCCTTGTAGAACTGTTTGTACTTATAAGTACAATCACCTCACTGTAAACTTACACTACAGTTATAATATTGCACAACCTGCGCTACTTTATAAAGCGCGTATGATGACAATATCATTTTTAAGATGAAATGCAGCAAAATATGTTGCTTATAGTATACAGATAAAACTAACTTCATTTAAATAATCTGTATTGTTAATAATTAAACATGTGAGGACACGGTGCCGCAGCGTATAGCTAGTTCAAGGATAGCTCCTGCCTTGCGCTGTATTCTTGCTGGTGCTGACGCGACACTGGAAGGATAGATGAACAGAATAATTAAACATGTACTACGAAGATATTTCAATGTTCCTTAAAAGTTTTGAAGAATCGGCGTTCTAAGCTTACAAATGGCTTAACGTCTATTACAGAGCTGATTGTGTGGCGATTGGAGAAAGAAAAGTATGGACAGGAATTGGAGGTTAGTACGTTTGAAAGAGACAGTACTTCTGTAATAAATTATTTCATCGAAGGTCGCACATGGTGCAGCAAGCCTCTTGCGTGAGATATGAACAATCACTGCGCCACCGTGTTCCCATGTTTAATAACATGCTTTCATTCCTATCATCATGAAAATGATATCACGTATACATCTCAGTATTTTAATTATTCAGAGAGCTGTAATATCTCGAATGTAATGCATTTTGTGTCCTGTCGGAGAAAGAGAAAGAACGGAAGCACGTAGTGATTCACACACATAGAGCACATAGAAGATCAAACACAGAACAAAGTATTTAACGTGCTACTTGAGAAACTAGTAAAATAAACGATTTTAAGATGAAGTTTATGATGTTCTACTTTAATGGCAAAATAAACTACGTGATTAAAGTGGAAATTTCGAGATTAAAGTTGACATTTCGTGCTTTTTTCCCCACTGTGTGCCTATGTTTTTTTGTTTGTACCCTAATACGCTTTCATATGACACTCAGACGGTGGGCTACGACTTGCCTTTTCACGGTGACTTTGATATGTGATTTCTTTTTTATTTCGGGCACTGTGCAACTTTGTGAATTTGATCTTTCGAGTTTTTCCGACACTCTGTCACTCGATCAACTTTCTTTTGTTGATTATACCACTGTTTAAACCAACAAATAGTACGTTTTTCCTTTGCCTCCACTTGGTATTCGCTGAAATTCTTATATTTTCCCCTGTGCTTTTCCCATTGTCTTTTCACAGAAGGCTATTTATATTGATTTGCATATTCAAAGAGGCGTAATTCTGGGAGGAGTTGGGGCGGGACAGAAGGCGTGTGCACGTGTGTTACTTTTCACGCTGATCGGGATTTATGTAGTGGGAGAACGTGAAAGTATGCGTGCGCACAGATTCCTGCATCTGGATTTTTCTGTGCGTACGCACAATCCCGCTTTTGTGCTTACGCCATGTTATAGTGTGAGTTCTACGCACGGCGTTATACATGAGGCCCCTGGACGTCCACAGAAGACAACAGTGGTAGATGATCGCTGAATCATTTCCATGGTGAAGAGAAACCCCTTCACAACAGCCAACCAAGTGAACAACACTCTCCAGGGGGTAGGCATATCGATATCCAAGTCTACCATAAAGAGAAGACTGCATGAAAGTAAATACAGAGGGTGCACTGCAAGGTGCAAGCCACTCATAAGCCTCAAGAATAGAAAGGCTAGATTGGACTTTGCTAAAGAACATCTAAAAAAGCCAGCACAGTTCTGGAAAAACATTCTTTGGACAGATGAAACCAAGATCAACCTCTACCAGAATGATGGCAAGAAAAAAGTATGGAGAAGGTGTGGAACAGCTCATTATCCAAAGCATACCACATCATCTGTAAAACACGGTGGAGGCAGTGTGATGGCTTGGGCGTGAATGGCTGCCAGTGGCACTGGGACACTAGTGTTTATTGATGATGTGACACAGGACAGAAGCAGCCGAATGAATTCTGAGGTGTTAAGAGACATACTGTCTGCTCAAATCCAGCTAAATGCAGTCAAATTGATTGGGCGGCGTTTCATGATACAGATGGACAATGACCCAAAACATACTGCCAAAGCAACCCAGGAGTTTATTAAAGCAAAGAAGTGGAAAATTCTTGAATGGCCAAGTCAGTCACCTGATCTTAACACAACTGAGCATGCATTTCACTTGTTGAAGACTAAACTTCAGACAGAGAGGCCCACAAACAAACAGCAACTGAAAGCCGCTGCAGTAAAGGCCTGGCAGAGCATTAAAAAGGAGGAAACCCAGCATCTGGTGATGTCCATGAGTTCAAGACTTCATGCTGTCATTGCCAGCAAAGGGTTTTCAACCAAGTATTAGAAATGATCATTTTATTTCCAGTTATTTAATTTGTCCAATTACTTTTGAGCCCCTGAAATGAAGGGATGGTGTTAAAAAAATCCTTTAGTTGCCTCACATTTTTTATGCAATCGTTTTGTTCAGCACACTGAATTAAAGCTGAAAGTCTGAACTTCAACAGCATCTGAGTTGTTTCATTTAAAATTCATTGTGGTAATGTACAGAACCAAAATTAGAAAAAAGTTGTCTCTGTCCAAATATTTATGGACCTAATTGTATGTTATTTACCCTATACAGCTCCAGGTACTTCACTCCCAGATAAACAAGGCAAGCTGCCTGCTGCTTGTATTGATCGACACATTTACAACACAAAAGATGCTGACAGAGAGGTGGGAATGGATTTAAGGTGGGCTGGGATTATGAGTTTTTTGTAGGCTTTGGTAATTCTAGTGTTAAACATTTATCTGAATTGAAAATGAACAGTTTAGGAAACGTACAAAACTGTTGCCTAAGCCACAGCCCCTTCCACTCAAACCATCACAATGTACTTCAGAAAGAAAACTATTTTAATGTAGTTTCCTTGTCAAATAGCTCATCATGTTCATAAATCAAAACTGCACACCTGAATCAGTTCAGGTATGATGTGTTTCAGAACCCTGTAATAAGTATATAAGTTTAATATGTCACTGCTCTGTACAAAAATATTTTATAAATCCACTTTTCTTTCTACTCACATGTACAACTAACACAATGCCAGATATAGCACAGAGGAGTTCACCATATAAGAACTGCTAGGCAAGCATTAGAAGACAACACAGGGACAACTTAGTTTTGTAAAACTAAGGGGGACAGGGCTTTTGCAGCTGCTGCTCCTCGCCTGTGAAACTCTTTGCCTCATTACATAAAGGAGTCATCTACAGCTGAACTGTTCAAAACAAGATTAAAGACTCATTTCTATTCACTTGCTTTCCGTGACCTTCAGTAATACCGATGGTTTCCTCATTGTGATTATGTAAATTATTCATTTTGTTTATGTTCATTTATTTTATTTCTATTTGTTATTTATGTTAATTGTTTTTTTCTTCTTTTATTGTAAAGCACTTTGGCCGCAGCATTCCTATGTTGTTTTAAATGTGCTATATAAATAAATTGACATTGACAACTGCAAAATGGGCATTTCTGTGTGTCAAAATCAGCATGAAACTGTATCCCCTGTGCCTTGTTTGGGAATGGCATGATTCACCGAAGTGGGGGCCTGCACATGAAGGAAGAGTATAAAGCCTTGGAACACTGCCTGGCACATATTTGAAGCAGACGGACGGATGGGAGATAACATCATCTGATTCGGAAAATCCTTCCAACACAGAGGCGAAAATGGCAGACTCTATACATCGGGCTCCCACTCCCAACTGGGTTTTTGTCATGGCTTCCTCGTCTGTTATTTCTCCCATGTAATTCCTTACTGCTGTATCACTAAGGGAGGAGCATTGCCTTTTTATATTATATTTATATAGTTTTGGGGTATGTAACATGCCGCAATTACAAAAGAACTTATTCCAACAAGGAAGCTAGCGACCTCTGCTGGATACAAACCCTTCCTCATTTTGCATGCTCTTGATGGTAAACACAATGAGAAGGTTTAAATACAGCAAGTGCATTGGCATTACTGCCTTTTGTAATTAAGGCATGGAAGCAACAGAATCGTTATTATCAGGTAGCAAGTGATAATAATAATACTGTGAATACAAACAAGTAATGTTTTACCGACATATATAGTGCTTGTTGATGTTAAAAGTAGCAAGAGTTTACTAACAAGTATAACCATTGATGGCTGGGCTTGTAGCTGAGCTGCTTTGTCTGCATACTGGTAGGTTGGTGCTGCACAAAGCAATTAGTCGATATCTCTTTTACTCCATCTTAATACATAATTTCCCTGCCTCCTCACTCACGTCCGTCCAAGGCCAAATGCTCAGTCGCTGTCTGCGCACGTCCGAAGCCGAATGCGCAGTTGCCTTCTGCGCAGCTGCCCAAAAAACCTTACGAGACCGACATCCAACCCCAACATCGCGGCAGGCGGCGGATTTACGGCCACAAAAATTCAAAGAGAAAGGCGACTTTGATTAAGAGGCCTGAAAGGCAATTTCGAGTACAGCTTGAGGCCTAATTACGTATTCTGATTCAATTACTCATTCATTCAATACACCTATATCAGGTTTGTGGTGCTTATACTTATTACTATTCCATATTGTACTGGAACATTCATCATTCAATATTATACTATAGGCCTGGAAAATTCATCAACTAACAGTACAAGCCTGTACAGTAATGAGTAAAGTGGACTACAATCCTTACAAAACAACTTCTTCGTTACTTATCATTTGTTCTTCATAAACTGCTGACACAAACTCGTGCCCGTTTCATCTTACGTTGTCGAAACGGGCTCTTTGTCTAGTATTAAATAAAATGAGTGTTTTAAATATGTTATGTCTCAGACTGAAGTGTTTGTGGCCTTACAGTATTCACCTGTCTTTACACCTACTGGAACTGTGATGGGGTCACATTTCTCTGACTAAAGCTGTCCATGAGTACTTTTCATGTTATTTACTCACTCAATTTTCTTTTGTAGAGTAATGTGAATCGACAATTTCATTTAATTCACTAAACTCTGCATTCTTCTTATTTAATAAAAAGGCAAATGTGTTGCGTTTCATTCAGCGATTTAAGGAAAGTATATTATATGCAGTGTTTAGTTTTTATGTAATAGTCTGTTTTGTTCCCATAATAAATAATCTCACAATTGGGGATTCCCTGTGGATTAGCCTTGCTGTGAAAAATTTGTATGTGCAGCCCATTCATGCACTGGGCATATTAATAAATAATAATACATTTTATTTATATAGCGCCTTTCCCATGCTCATGGCGCTTAACAGAGTCTTAGAAAAAACAGCAGGGTATATGTAAGATTGGATACAAACGTTTTCCTGAATAGAAAAATGAAACAGATGATAAAGCATTAAATAGAATAAAGGATAATAAACCAGAGTAAAATACTAAATCCAGTACTAAAAGAAAAACCTAACAAATAACCTAATTTGTAATATAACAGACACACAAATTATCCTGAGCACCTGGACAGAGAGATAAACTGAAAGAAAGGGCAGAATGTTAACTTAAGCTAAAAGCCTTCCTAAGTAGATGAGTTTTAAGTTGTTTTTAAAAAGAATGAATGGAGTCAGCTGATCTAATTTATTTCGGGATGTCATTCCAAAGTCTGGGTGCTATGGAGCTGAAGGCCCTGTCACCCATAGAGTGCAGGTTAGTGTAAGGCACAACAAGATTACCAGAATCAGAGGACCGTAGTAGGTGAACAGGAGCATAGTGATTTAGAAGGTCACTGATGTAGGCCGGTGCAAGGCCATTTAAAGCTCTGTAGGTTATTAACAGAATTTTATATTCAATCCTGTAAGACAAAGGGAGCCAGTGAAGGCGAAGCAGGATGGGTGTGATGTGCTCGCTGTTGTTGGTTCGTGTCAGGACTCTTGCAGCAGAGTTCTGAATCAACTGGAGCTGTGATATAAGATTAGAAAGGGCACCTGCCAGCAGCGAGTTACAATAATCGATGCGGAATGTGATAAAAGCATGGACAAGTTTTTCAGCATTAGAAAAGGAGAGGAATGAGACAAACACGGGATATGTTACAGAGGTGAAAGAAAGTTTCTTAATGTGGTTTATGTGGGCGGAATAAGAAAGGGAGGAATCAAAAATGACACAAAGATTCCTTGCATCAGAAGAAATAATTTGGTTGATGGCAAAAGCCTTCTGCAGCTGATTAATATTTTTGAGCAAGGGTATCATATTCCACCTTGAGGCATCTTTGCCCAGCTAGCTATAGTCTATAAACTCACAATCACAAGTGAATTTTGGACTGCTCTAACACTCCACTGGCACTGTTAGATCTAAACCCTAGTGTGGCGAATTGCTTGCGTACTGAATTGACTTTAGCTGTAGGTGGAAGTCCCACTTTACTTACAGTATGATGCCATGCAGAGTTGCGTTGTGGTGCAAAATAGTCTATTAGCCGGCAAAAGTGCTGTGAAGAAGCTGTCTGTTGCAACGGTCCTGCCTTTGTCCAGTATGATAGCAGTCACGGGACATCATATCTTTGATTGCCGGTTCAACAAACGGTTCTGAGCAGGCCTCAGCCACAGCATTGCTCTTGTGAAAAGAATGTAGATAAATGCCATCCACTCAGAGAGGGAGAGGCAAGTTCGTTGTACCACGTGAATGTTACTGAGAGAATAAAACTGAATAGCAAAAAAAAAAAAAAGACAAGCACTAACTTTTACAAATAGCTAAAATTTACACTGGGTGTTACAGACCCAAATGAAATGTATGTTTTTATTAAATTACAGAAATACTAATAATAATAATAATAATAATAATTATAGTAATAATAATAATAGCAGCTCATTACTCAAAGCACAGACCTTTGGGTTATAAGGCAGCAGTTCTTACCTCTGCATCATTCAAGAACATGTGTAAACTATGTAGATTGACATTTGAGTTATGTTTTTAACTCATTGACAGCCACATGTAAATTGAATGTTTTTTTCTTCTTTGGTTATATCTTAATACATAATTCGCCTGCCTCCTCACTCACTCACTCGCGTCCGTCTGAAGCCGAATGTGTAGTCGCCTTCTGCGCACGTCCAAAGCCGAATGCGCAGTCGCCTTCTGCGCAGCTGCCTGAAAAACCTTACGAGACCGACATCCAACCCCAACATCGTGGCAGCCAGCGGATTTACACCTATATCAGGTTTGTGGTGCTTATACTTATTACTATTCCATATTGTACTGGAACATTCATCATTCAATATTATACTATAGGCCTGGAAAATTCATCAACTAACAGTACAAGCCTGTACAGTAATGAGTAAAGCGGACTACAATCATTACAAAACAACTTCTTTGTTACTTATCATTTGTTCTTCATACACTGCTGACACAAACTCGTGCCCGTTTCATCTTACATTGTCGAAACGGGCTCTTTGTCTAGTTCTTAAATAAAAGTGCATGTGTTTATTTGATATTTGGACTGAAGTCTTCACACATTATACACTTCACATCATTATCAGTATAACATGAACAAAGTTCCTGCTTTAGGTATGTGTTCAGCATTTCCTACACTTACCCAGATCTTTGTAGACATGGAACACACATGAAATACATGTATTCCAAATAACGATGTACAGTAATCCCCCGCTATATTGCGATTCAGCTATCGCGCTCCCGCTACATCGCGGATTTATTAATATTATTATTATTACTAGGGGGCTTCGCTCGCCCACCCCCGGGTTTCGTTTACCGGATAAACAATTTAAAGAGATTGTTATTTTATTTCCTGCCCCGGGCGTGGCTAAATCTCTTTCTCGCGGGACATATAACGCTGCTCACGTTGTGAAGGGGGGGTCTGAACGCACACTAAGGAGAAGCGATCGGTTCAGCTGCTGTCATGCTGCTGCTGGCCAGCTGTGTGCAATGCTTGTCGTGCTTTGTGTCAGTCACTTAAAAGCCTGTATAGCAGCTGTCCTGTTGCCACTTTGCATCTCTGCCGCTCACGTTCTGAAGGAGGAGGAGTAAGGGAGGGGGGGGTTTGTATGTGTGAGGGCAGAATGCATGCTAAGGAAGAAGTGCTCCAATCCTCTGCTGGCAAGCTGCATGTTCTGCTTGTCTTTGTTTGGTTTGTGTGTGTGAGGGCAGAATGCATGCTAAGGAAGAAGTGCTCCAATCCTCTGCTGGCAAGCTGCATGTTCTGCTTGTCGTTGTTTTAAGAGCTGGAAGCACCTGGAGTTTGTTTGCCAAAAGCATTCCTACAACTGCTGGGTTAGATGTCGGTGAACTTGTTTTAAATTCTCTCCGAGATGATCTGGTTTCGATTGCTTCGCTCAAACAAAGCTCTTGCCACTTCGCGACTCTCTCGCTCGCGTTGTGAAGGGAGGGGTGGGGGGAGAGGTGGTTTTTGTGAGGGCTGAACGCACTAAGGAGAAGTGGACAGATTACCTGCTGGCTTTCTGCTGCTTCTGCCAAGATGCCTGTTCTGATTGTCGCTCTACGCGTCGATCTTTTAAAAGCCTGTACAGCAGCTGTCCTTCTGTCTCAATGCCTTGTCTTGTGTGACATTAAAATGTCTCTCGAGGAATGTAAATTGTTTTCTGAGAAGATCAAGCCTCATCTCCCTGCCAAGATTTTTTTTTTTTTTTTTATAATAGTGAGATGTTACTGATATCTTTAGCCCGACATCCACATATCATATGTGTTTACAAAGTGTGTTTTAATAAGTTTACATGTGTTTAAAGCGTGTGGGAGGGGTATTTTTTTTTTCAGTTTATTTATTAATTTTATTGTAATCATTCTATACATATAGATTAATTTATAACAAAAAAGAATTGGAAGACAAATCAGACCCCACCCTTGAGAAGGAGAGCTTAGCCAAAGGAGAATTGCTTAAGGCTTTTTAAAAGGGCAAAAATAAACAAAAGAAAGGAAGAAATATATATATAGGTAAATAAAAAAAATGGAGAAGGGAAATAAATGCGGTAATAATTATTTCTCTTATTCTAAAATATTATTGATTAGATCCTGCCAGGTTTTGAAAAAAATCTGTACGGATCCTCTAACTGAGAATTTGATTTTTTCCAATTTCAAATAATATAAAACATCAGTTTCCCACTGACTTATCAGAGGAGAGTTAGGATACTTCCAATTTAACAAAACAAGTCTGCATGCCAAAAGTGTAGTGAATGCAATCACCGTTTGTTTGTCCTTCTCCACTTCAAGTCCGTCTGGAAGAACATCGAACACAGCGGTTAATGGGTTAGGAGGGATTGTGACCCCAAGGCTGTCTGAAAAGCACTTAAAATTTTGGTCCAAAATGATGTTAATTTGGTGCAGGCCCAAAACATGTGACCCAGTGAGGCAGGAGCTTGGATGCAGCATTCGCAGGTTGGAATGTTGCCCTGGAAACATTTTGGACAGTTTTAAGCGAGACAGATGAGCTCGATACATAATTTTGAGTTGCATAATTCTATGCTTTGCGCATATGGAGCTCGAGTGAATTCTCTGCATTGCTACCTTCCACTCCTTTTCTGATATATAGATTAAGAGATCTTTTTCCCAATGTCCTCTTGGGTCTTTGAAAGGTAGGGACTCTAATAAGATTTTATATAATGCGGAAATGGTGTCTAATTCCTCGAAATTGAGCAGTATTTTTTCCAGTATGGTGGAGGGTACGAGGTGAGGAAAATCGGGCAGTTTCTGTTTAACAAAGTTTCTAATTTGAAGATAGTGAAAGAAATGTGTAGCTGGGAGGTTGAATTTGGAATGTAATTGTTCAGAGGATACAAATACAGTGGTGTGAAAAACTATTTGCCCCCTTCCTGATTTCTTATTCTTTTGCATGTTTGTCACACAAAATGTTTCTGATCATCAAACACATTTAACCATTAGTCAAATATAACACAAGTAAACACAAAATGCAGTTTTTAAATGATAGTGTTTATTATTTAGGGAGAAAAAAAATCCAAACCTACATGGCCCTGTGTGAAAAAGTAATTGCCCCATTGTTAAAAAATAACCTAATTGTGGTGTATCACACCTGAGTTCAATTTCCGTAGCCACTCCCAGGCCTGATTACTGCCACACCTGTTTCAATCAAGGAATCACTTAAATAGGAGCTGCCTGACACAGAGAAGTAGACCAAAAGCACCTCAAAAGCTAGACATCATGCCAAGATCCAAAGAAATTCAGGAACAAATGAGAACAGAAGTAATTGAGATCTATCAGTCTGGTAAAGGTTATAAAGCCATTTCTAAAGCTTTGGGACTCCAGCGAACCACAGTGAGAGCCATTATCCACAAATGGCAAAAACATGGAACAGTGGTGAACCTTCCCAGGAGTGGCCGGACGACCAAAATTACCCCAAGAGCGCAGAGACGACTCATCCGAGAGGTCACAAAAGACCCCAGGACAACATCTAAAGAACTGCAGGCCTCACTTGCCTCAATTAAGGTCAGTGTTCACGACTCCACCATAAGAAAGAGACTGGGCAAAAACGGCCTGCATGGCAGATTTCCAAGACGCAAACCACTGTTAAGCAAAAAGAACATTAGGGCTCGTCTCAATTTTGCTAAGAAACATCTCAATGATTGCCAAGACTTTTGGGAAAATACCTTGTGGACTGATGAGTCAAAAGTTGAACTTTTTGGAAGGCAAATGTCCCGTTACATCTGGCGTAAAAGGAACACAGCATTTCAGAAAAAGAACATCATACCAACAGTAAAATATGGTGGTGGTAGTGTGATGGTCTGGGGTTGTTTTGCTGCTTCAGGACCTGGAAGGCTTGCTGTGATAGATGGAACCATGAATTCTACTGTCTACCAAAAAATCCTGAAGGAGAATGTCCGGCCATCTGTTCGTCAACTCAAGCTGAAGCGATCTTGGGTGCTGCAACAGGACAATGACCCAAAACACACCAGCAAATCCACCTCTGAATGGCTGAAGAAAAACAAAATGAAGACTTTGGAGTGGCCTAGTCAAAGTCCTGACCTGAATCCAATTGAGATGCTATGGCATGACCTTAAAAAGGCGGTTCATGCTAGAAAACCCTCAAATAAAGCTGAATTACAACAATTTTGCAAAGATGAGTGGGCCAAAATTCCTCCAGAGCGCTGTAAAAGACTCATTGCAAGTTATCGCAAATGCTTGATTGCAGTTATTGCTGCTAAGGGTGGCCCAACCAGTTATTAGGTTCAGGGGGCAATTACTTTTTCCACACAGGGCCATGTAGGTTTGGATTTTTTTTTCTCCCTAAATAATAAAAACCACCATTTACAAACTGCATTTTGTGTTTACTTGTGTTATATTTAACTAATGGTTAAATGTGTTTGATGATCAGAAACATTTTGTGTGACAAACATGCAAAAGAATAAGAAATCAGGAAGGGGGCAAATAGTTTTTCACACCACTGTATGTTGTCTATATAAAGATCTCCGAGCATTTTAATCCAAAATCTTTTCCAGGTATTAAAAACTGGATAGGTTTGCGAGGGTTGAAAGAGGTGGCTCTCTTGCAGAGGTGCCACAGATAGAAAGCATTTTAAGATGGAGAATCTTTTAACTTGGTTCCATATTCTGAGTGAGTAAAGCACAATTGGGTTATTAGTATATTTGCGATAACTTGCATTTATTGGAGCGCAGAGCAGGGAGTATAAAGAAGTACTACAGGATTTTACTTCTATTGCGGACCAGGCTTGTGTATGTTCATTTATTTGTGTCCAGGTTTTTATAGCTTGTATGTTTGCTGCCCAGTAATAAAACTGAAAGTTAGGTAAAGCCATGCCACCTTCAGCCTGAGATCTTTGTAGGGTCGCTCTTCGGATACGTGGGTGTTTTGAGTTCCAAATGAATGAGGTTATTGTTAAGTCTAATTGCTTAAAAAATGACTTATTGATATATATTGGAATGTTTTGAAATAAAAATGAAGTTTAGGAAGGATATTCATCTTAACATTAATTCTTCCGGCTAGAGTGAGATGAAGGGTTGACCATCTATGCAAGTCTTGCTAAACTGAAGCTTCTGGATTGGTATACAGTAGTTTGATCCATGCACAAATATTCAGGCCAAACCCAATGCAGGGAAAAGGTAGTTCCATTCAATCATATCAAATGCTTTTTCTGCGTCTAATGATAGTATCATCTCTGGGGTGTTTGACTTTGCTGGTGAATATATTACATTAAACAGGCGTCTGAGATTGGAAGATAAGTGTCGGCCTTTAATAAATCCAGTTTGATCCTGTGATATTACCGAGGGCAGCACTTACTCTCAAAAATTCTAGCTAGAAGGATGGAGAATCTTAACATCATTATTCAGGAGTTTTTGTTCTTGTTCCTACCACTTGTGGCACCCGGCTGGGGTTCATGCCCGGCCAGGGTGCCCAGGAGGACCAAAGGAGGGCTTGTGCCTCCTCCAGAACACGAGGGGGCGACCGCCCTGGTTGCTTTGGGGGCCACGGGTACAGAGCTGGGAAGCTCAACCATGTAGGGGCCTGTGGCCTCCGCCAGGGGGCACCCAAATGCCTTGGGAGCCCTGGACCTCAGCACTTCCGTCACACCCAGAAGTGCTGGGGGGAAGAGGAGCAGGGACACCCGGAGTCCTTCCGGTTGCGCAGCCGGCACTTCCGCTGCATAGGTGAGTGTCGACGGAAGAGTGTCAGAAAGCACCTGGAGCCCATCCGGGGGTGTATAAAAGGGGCCGCCTCCCTCCATTCAATGGCAAGAGTTGGGTGGAAGTGGACGAAGCTTGGTGGAGAGGAGTGGAGGCGGACCAGAGACTGTGAAGGCATTGTGTTGTGTGGCCAGGACTGACGGGGTGATTGGTGCTGCGGCACTGGGTATTGTGCACTTTAATTACTGTAAATATTGTAAATAAACGTGTGTGTGGTGAAACCATCATGTCCACCTGTCTGTGTCCAGGCTGTTCCCCACACACTACTACTGTTACTATAGTAATGAAGAATAAAAACATATCTAAACATACATGTAAGACCCATTTATTCAAATTGTATTTCATTGGCAAATTTGACATTCTTAATAAGGAAGCAATCAAAGTACTGTATTTTATAAACTGCAGTAATAATGGTGTTTCTAAACAGTGTATGAAGAGAACAAAAATGCTCTCATAGTGTAACATTTAAGCAACTTGTTTTACTCAACTGATTAACAGAAATAAAGAGATTACAAACTATTCGTTTACCTAAGATGTCACGCTAAAGACAGAGGTGCAGACAGCATAGGTGATCCCTAGATTTTCTCTTGCACCCAATGGAATTAAATAAGATACAAACCAAAACCCTCTGTACATCTGAAAGAACCAAGAAGATCCTTAGAGAAATAAAAACAAGCAAGATCTATGCATGTTACATCTGTCTAAATTTTTATGTTTAGATACAATAAATTATTCCACATTATGTGTACATACTAAGAAGGAAGGAGAAGGAACTCCGAGTCCAGCTCAGGGCAGCAAAGGAGCAGTACAGGAGAAAGCTGGAGCAGAAGTTGCAGAATAACAGCATGAAGGAAGTGTGGGATGGGATGAAGATCATCACTGATTGCAGCTCGAAGCGGGATGCCACCATCGAGAGAGATGTGAAGAGAGCAAACCAAATGAACAACTTCTTTAACAGGTATGACCACCCTAACCCACTCTCACCTCAGAGTACTACACCCTCCACCCATCCTTCTGCTGATACCAGCATAGGAGAGATATCCCCACCCACAATTACAGCAGCGCAGGTGAGCAAAGAGCTGAGGAGACTTTGTGCCAGCAAAGCAGTGGGTCCAGATGGAGTATTGCCATGACTGCTGAAAGTCTGTGCGCTGGAGCTGGGGAGTCCTCTACAGCGCATCTTCAACCTGAGCCTGGAACAGAAGAGAGTCCCGAGGCTTTGGAAAACATCTTGTATCACCCCAGTCCCAAAGGTACCACGTCCTAGTGAGCTGAACGACTTCTGGCCTGTCGCTCTGACATCACATGTGATGAAGACCATGGAGCGGCTGCTGCTTCACCACCTGAGGCCACAGGTACACCACTCCCTCGACCCTCTGCAGTTCGCATACCAGGAGAAGGTGGGAGCGGAGGATGTCATCATCTATATGCTACACCGATCACTCTCCCACTTGGACAGAGGCAGTGGTGATGTAAGAATTATGTTTCTAGACTTCTCTAGCGCCTTCAACACCATCTAACCTCTGCTCCTTAGGGACAAGCTGACAGAGATGGGAGTAGATTCATACCTAGTGGCAAGGATCGTGGACTATCTTACAAACAGTAAGATATGCATGTCAGTATGTGCGCTTCGGGAACTGCAGGTCTGACATTGTGGTCAGCAACACAGGAGCGCCGCAGGGGACAGTACTTTCTTCTGTCCTGTTCAGCCTATATACATCAGACTTCCAATACAACTCAGAGTCCTGCCACGTGCAAAAGTTCGCTAACGACACTGCTATCGTGGGCTGCATCAGGAGTGGGCAGGAGGAGAAGTATAGGAACCTCATCAAAGACTTTGTTAAATGGTGCGACTCAAACCACCTACACCTGAACACCAGCAAAACCAAGGAGCTGGTGGTGGATTTTAGGAGGCCCAGGCCCCTCCTGGACCCCGTGATCATCAGAGGTGACTGTGTGCTGAGGGTACAGACCTATAATTACCTGGGAGAGCAGCTGGATGATAAATTGGACTGGAATGCCAATACTGATTCTCTGTGCAAGAGAGGACAGAGCCGGCTACATTTCTTAGAAGACTGGCGTCCTTCAACATCTGCAATAAGATGCTGCAGATGTTCTATCAGACGGTTGTGGCGAGTGCCCTCTTCTACGCAGTGGTGTGCTGGGGAGGCAGCATAAAGAAGAAGGACGCCTCACACCCGGACAAACTGGTGAGGAAGGCAGGCTCTATTGTAGGCATGGGGCTGGACAGTTTGACATCCGTGGCAGAGCCATGGGCGCTCAGCTGGCTCCTATCACTTATGGAGAATCCACTGCATCCACTAAACAGTGTCATCTCCAGACAGAAGAGCAGCTTCAGCGACAGACTGCTGTCACTGTCCTGCTCCACTGACAGACTGAGGAGATCGTTCCTCCCCCAAACTATGCGACTCTTCAGTTCCACCCGGGGGGGGGGGTAAACGTTAACATTTTTCAAAGTTATTGTCCGTTTTTACCTACATTTTTATTACTCTTTAATTTAATATTGTTTTTTGTATCAGTATGCTGCTGCTGGAGTATGTGAATTTCCCCTTGGAATTAATAAAGTATCTACTATTGTCTTTTTTTGAAACAAATCAATCTAAAAACACAACTAGGTTGCGTGCATGTGCTGATTACAGCACGTTGCTGCAACCACCACACGATGAACCACCTGGATTGGGATACGAGTGCAGCCATGCTAACGGGTGAAACCTCAGCACTAGAATGCAAAATAAAACTATAAAGAGCTTTCCCAAATACCTATTATTTAAGAGATGTCTGTAATTATGTAACCAAAACATACATTCAACCTTCTCTAAAGAGCTCATTTGTTCTGTTTTGATATATTCAATTAAAAAAAAAAAAAAAAAACTCCACAAACTTCAAACACTAGTAGCCCAAAGGGTTGACTATGGTGGGGTGTGTGTAGGGGTGTTGCCTATGGGGAATTATTCCATCCAACACTGGCTGCTACAGCTCTGTGATGTCACACTGGCCTTGCAAAGTATTACGAAGTGTTGTGAAGAAAAGTGAAAATATGTCTATGCTGGCTGCTTGACAAAATTCCAATAAAATATTTGGAAAACAAGATCAATGGTGAACACAACCCATTTGCTATAAAAACTGCATTGGTGAGCTGGTTATGAGTAATACCTATTAACATTTTACTGCAACCTTTAATCTCCCACCCTCATAACCTTGGGCCCTCCTTACGAATGTAGCAGGTATAGTAAGGCATTTTATAGGCAGTACTGATTCGTTGAATATTTGAAGTAATATACTCAAACATCTGTACAACAGAATTTACTACAAAAAACAAATATACAAAATTTGATTGACTAAAAGTGTATACTTTAAAAAAAAAAAAATGTGTCAGAATATAACGTAATAGAAACATTCAAATATTATAATAATGATGAAAATAGAAATTAAGGAAAAGTACAGAAGAAAATTTTGGTTGGTATGACCTGGACTGTTATCCCGTGCAGTCATTTGCATGAGAAGTGCCATCTGCTTGCGTTCTGATAGTGGATAACCAAAAAGAATGTTAACAGGTGTTGATTTTTTCCCTCCAGCTTCCTTCTTAACTTTCTTCTTTTCTGGTCCATCTTTTTCTGAAAAAAGTACATTTTTAAATATAATTGTTTAATTTATACAAGAAAAACTGCAAACTTTCAAATCCTCATAATGCTACACCCTCTAACATTACAAAATACTGCAAAGTATTTGCAAATACAATTTAAAGATCAGTCCATGAAAAAAGGAATATAAAAACAGAATACTTAATCCCTCTCGTTCTCCAAAATACTGTATAATGCTACTCTTTCAATAGACAATCTAAACTTGAACAATAATGGTTTTCTCAGAGGGAAAGGATTGCAAAAGGTACAACAGAACTGATTAACTTTTGACTTAGTTAAGTAGTTTTACCTGAATAAGTCCTGCAAGGAGGGATTAATCTTTCTCCCCAGGTTTCATTTGTGTGTCCTGGATCTGAATCTACAGTGCAAGCACAAAGATTGGAAAAGGACGATAGCAGGGAAGAATATGCACCCCATGCAAGGCATCAGGAGAAATAATCCTAGGCAGTTTGACAGCACAAACTATGACAGAAAATATTTTCCAAACAGATGAAAGGCAAGGAGGAAATATGCAGATGTAAAGGACATTAACATTACAAAACACAATTATATACCTTAAATGCAAATCCTACAACATATCTTCAAGAAAAAAGACAAATGAAGTTGGAATTTAGAGAGATCTGAAAAATTAATTAGTATTGTTCTCTGTCATCTCCCGGTCACATTTTCTGTACAGAATCTGAACTTTGTCACAGTATGTGCAATATTACTTATTGGTAGTAAATTTTCATCCCTTAAGCCAATGGTAGTCATGATGGTAAATGCAAGTTGGCCCAATATATACAGTAGTTACCATAGATAAGTTAGAGGTTGCCATAATGAACTGGTGCCACATTCTCCTTCTTACTGTCCAGTGCTGCTGGGACAGACAAAACCTTAGCTTGTAATAAAAAAAGCAGTTTCAGAAGATAGATGAAAGGAAAATGTAGATCAGAAATTAATTTAGAACAAATCAACCAGGTGTAGCAAATACTGGATTACTTCATTCAATATTAATTAATTCAGCATTTTTGAAATCTGTTCTGTATGAATGGAATAAGTATTACTTTGAAGGAGTAAGTACTTTTTTGAAGAAAGTTTTACTACTACTTGAAATCTACTATCAATCTATGTTGATACTTTTCAGAGAAGTAACAACTTCTCTTTATACAGTACTGTTTTTGTGTTTTGTTATGTGCAAGATGGTTACAACAAAGAAATCTGCTATAGAATGTACCATTTTGCTTTCCATGTATTGTTGCAAAAACACTTAGATCAAATTATCTTGATCTTGCATGCCACTGAATGAATCAATTGTACTGTATAGTCGTGTAAGCATTAGTATTGCACTGCCAGGCACAACTGTCTCTACTCTAACGGTGTCTAGGGTACTTTACCAATTCACAGTGTTGACTGCATAGTCTATAAAGAACAGTTTATACTGTATTACATATTCACCCAATTAAACTGGACAACACTAAGAAGTAGGACAACTTACTGTTCTTCCTACAGTTTGTTTTCTGACCTTCATTTGGCATTCTGTCACAAAATTAGTCATGTTGAGAGATGTCTTCTGTTCCATTTTATATTAGGAACTAAGAATAATTTCAGCACTTGCTGTATTTTAACTGTTCTGTCTGCTGATAAATCTATTGCTTGAGTATTATACTGTAAGTGTTTACCAATTTTCCAGCAAAATGTATACCAGTATTGACAGAGCTGAAATGAAGGCATGTTCATATTTTATACAGACTTTTATGCAAACTTAAGTTACCTGAAATACAGAAAAATTACATGATTAAAAGAAAATGAGGTGTGCACTTGGTTCAGATGGCCTGTTTACACTGTTGTACCTTTGTGGGCTATGCAAACTAAGGCAACACCATTATTATTATTGGTCAAAAACTAAATTTCCCCTACAATTTTAAAATTACTAACCTCAATCACTTGCTCTAATCTATAAGCAACATGCACTCCCCCATGACTCTTAAAGGAGTAGTAAAAGCACCGTGGCATCAAATCTTGAAGCAAAGTGACTTCATTCTTTTAAACTGCTATGAAATTTGAAAGGGTCACTCTTTTGTGTTGTCGATGTTTTTTTGATTGTTATAATATAGCACAGTGCATCTTTTGTCATTCTGACATTCTTTGTATCAACTTACTGCCAAAATGACCCTAAATGCATGGCACATTTTGGAACTTGGAATATCTGAAAACTCAAACAATCTTGAATAAATCATGCAATGTATTTCAAATACAATTAATGCTGCTGCGACTGAGGAGAGGCAAGATTTTAGCAACTGAATTCCTTAAATATGACATCTGCTTGCTATGAGTTATTTGTAGATGTAAACCTGACATTGTCTTAAAGCAATAATGCAACCCTATCCCTTGCTTCTATAGCAAACATTGGTGTAATTCTCACTTCTTTTGAAAAATGTAACTTACAGTATAATGCAAAGCAAGCAATAGTGTTACAATGTACTTATATCAAGTTAGAACATCTATATATATAATTCACTAAGCCAGAAGACAAGTAGCCAACCATGGAAAGCACACCGGAAGGGGCGTGGATTCACTAAGCCGCCGACAAGTAAGACACCCATGGCGCACGCAGGAAGGAGCCACGCCCACCAACTCTAAGACCATTGGATGCGACGACAACTTGCAGAGCCATGCCCACCAACTCGGACGTGACACCTCGGAAAACATGCCGTCATTTCTGTTTGTCTGTGCCACAGTCCACATGCAGCTCTGAGCCACGTTAACTTTTCATTAGTCAACCTCAGTGGAACCTTGGTTCACACAGAGGCAGCGCCAGAGAGAGACAGAGGCACACACAGGCAGCGCGAGAGAGAGCCACGCACACACAGGCAGCGCGACAGAGAGAGCCGCGCAATCCTTTAAAACTGAAGTTAAAACACAATGAAGGAAGCAGTCTTTAAAAACCAATAAGCCCTGTGCCTCTTTTTCATTAGGGTCTCACCTGCCTCACCGCCCTGCAACAGTCGAGACGCTTTCTCAGCAGCTGACCTTCTCTGTGCCTGACTCCACTACTGTCAGTCACCTGATTAAAAATGGTGAACTCCTGCAATGTTACTATCTTGGTTGGCTTTTAAACAAAGTTCGGATTTGTTCAAATGTTCCTTTTTTCCCCCTGTGCTTAAAACTCATTTTAAAAAAAAAGTATTTATACAACTGCTGCAATATTACAGAGAGAGAGGGCTCGTGTGCTTCTGAGAGACAGAGGGGGAGGGGGCTCGGGTGCTGCTGAGAGAGAGAGAGGGGGGGGGGCTGGGGAGGCTCCCCGGCTTCTGAGAGACAGAGGGGGAGGGGGCTCGCGTGCTGCTGAGAGAGAGAGGGGGGGGGCTGGGGAGGCTCTTGAGCTGCTGAGAGAGAGAGAGAGGGGGGCTGGGGAGGCTTGTGTGCTGCTGAGAGAGAGAGAGAGAGGGGGGCTGGGAAGGCTCGTGTGCTGCTGAGAGAGAGAGAGAGAGGGGGGCTGGGAAGGCTCGTGTGCTGCTGAGAGAGAGAGTGGGGGGGGCGCTCCCGTGCTGGTGAGAGAGAGAGGGGGGGAGGCTGGGGAGAGAGAGGGGGGGGGCTGGGGAGGCTTGTGTGCTGCTGAGAGAGAGGGGGGGGGCTCCCGTGCTGCTGAGAGAGAGAGGGGGGGGCTGGGGAGAGAGGGGGGGGCTGGGGAGGCTCGTGCGCTGCTGAGAGAGAGGGGGGGAGGCTTGAGTGCTGCTGAGAGAGGGGGGGGGCTGGGGAGGCTAGTGTGCTGCTGAGAGAAAGAGAGAGAGGGGGGGGGGGGGGGAGGCTCCCATGCTGCTGAGAGAGAGAAGGGTTTAGGCTCGCATGCTGCTCAGAGAGAGAGAGAGAGAGCATGCAGCTGAGCAGGGAGCCTGGGTGTTTGTGTCAGTGTTATTCAATGTTTTTACTATTACACTGTGCATTCTATGGTGTAATGATTAACTATATTTGTGCTTAAAAATCTTTAAAAAAATATATTTACATACAGTTCGTATGGTCTGGAATGGATTAATTGTATTTACATACAATCCTATGGGGGAAATTGCTTCGGTTCACGACCAAATCGGTTTACGACCAGAGGTTTGGAACAAATTATGGTTGTGAACCGAGGTTCCACTGTATATTGACTCTAGAAAACATGATCAGCAAGTCTTTGATAGGCTGCAACAAAATGATGAAAGAACAGGCACATTTTTTTCTCACAAGCTGGGTGGGTGGGTGTTAGTTAATTAGTTACTCGAAGGATTTCAAGATTTAATATGCACAAGCGGTAACCCTGCAAAAGCAGCCCAAACCAGAAAGGACGGCTGGCAAAAAGTGGCTGACAAATTAAACGCGTGTGCATTGTACTTACTGAAAGCGGCGTTACGGATTTTGCAAATGTTCATTTTTTCCCTCTGCTTAAAAAACATGATTATGTGGCGTATACTACGCCGCGGGTTGGTATGCAGCATGTAAAACGGTTTGTTTGTCGCGGATAATTTGCCTTTTACTTTAACACGAAGACAATTTCCTGTTAGATTTGCCTTTGCGATGACAATTGATAAGGCACAGGGCCAAACTTTCAAAAAGATGTGCATGTATCTGCCAAAACCAGTTTTCAGTCATGGACAGTTGTATGTTGCTCTCTCCAGAGTTCCATCTTTCCATTCACTTACTGGTATGCCTGCAGGAACACATGCAGCGAGCGAGCGACACACACACACGCATACAGGCGCGCGAGAGAGAGAGCGCTGGACACATAAGAATAATAATACTTCATTACATTGATATACCGGTGTTTTCAGTATTCAAAGCGCTATCCACACAGGGAGAAACCGGAAAGCGAACCCAAAATCTTCCACAGTCTCCTTACTGCAAAACAGCAGCACTACCATTGCGCTACAAGGCAGTTAAAGAATGCACCGGCCTCGATTTTGTTTTCACTTCTGTTTACAGCGATCGGATCGTAGCGTGCATTGTTGCAATGTTACTTTTCTTGGTGGCTTATTACATTACGGATGTTTCACATGTTAATTTTTTTCCCTGTGCTTAAAAGACATTAAAAAAGTTTTTCTCAACTGTGACTCCGGAACAACTCAGTACGCAAGCTATATTAAGCGTCAACAACGAAGACTCGCTACACCTTAATGAACAAGTGCTGAAACTTATCCCTACCGAAGAAGTAACTTTCACCAGCGTGGCCTCCATCATCACAGACGATCCCGCTTTCAGTCACGGACAATTGTATGTTGCTCTCTCCAGAGGTCCATCTTTTCATTCATTCACAGTGGTATCCACAAACCCACCCCATTTGGACAACTGTGTCGTTCAGCAAGTGTTCACCCATCAATACATAATTATGCGGCGTATGTTACGCCGCGGGTTGGCTAGTGTGATTTAATTCAATATTTGTATGTATGCCTTTGAGGCATGCTTTTCTTCTAATTAAAAAAAATGTGTGTGTATTATTTTTTTGTTGTAAAAACATGTTCTTTGCTTAATTTACTTATTTATCATTGCAATTTCTCTAAGAAGGACCAATCTGTTCAGCAAGCATTGCCACCTGCTTATCAAAATTTTATAGGAGGAAGCAGCGACTGGGTGAAATTCAAATAACACAGTTTGTGACTGGTCAATAGTGTTTAATACTAGAATTCCTGAACCCTACAAAAAGTCGTAATTCTGGGCCACCTTAAATTCTCTCGCACCTCATCAGCAGCATCTTCATTTTGCAAATGTGTCATTCAGCACAGGCAGCCTGCTATCCTACCCTCCACCAACACACCTGAAGTTCTCCCAGCTCAAGTCTGTTTATCTGTGTGTGAGGTAGGGCTGCAATGATTAGTTGACATAATCGACGACGTCGACTACAAAAAATCGTCGACACAGATTTTTTTTATTGTTGACGCATCATAAACAGAACCTTCAATAGAGACTCCAGTCATAAAACCGCATTGGTTTTTGTAACTGCAATGCACTACATGAACGTCTGGGGGCAGTATCATTTGTTATTGTTTGTCAAGACTGCACACAGTCCTACCAACGAAGAAAGAATGTCTGAGGAGAAGAAGAATGTAGAGGAAAATAAATGTGGTTGCAATGGCGAGTCGAATAGAGGAGGGGGAAGGAGATGGAAAAAAATAGAGACAGAAACTTTCTAAAGTGTGGGAGCACTTCACCGAAAAAGAAAAAAAAAAAGTTTATGCAAACCGGAGCTTTCATTTCACGGCAGCACCACCGCGATGCATGAGCATCTGAAACGCAAGCATCCTGGAGCTGTGATTCCACCATCTCTTGAGAATTTATGCTGGCGCTGTTAGTTAGTGTCAGATCAGGAGGGGAGGGACAGCGTGAACGAGACTCAGAAAATAAAAGTGAAAAAAGCTTTACAAGTAAAAAATTTACACCCGATCTGTTTGTTTTAAATGAATAAGAGACGATTTTTTTTATATATATATATATATATATATATATCAAAATACCCGTGCTTCGCGGCAGAGAAGTAGTGTGTTAAAGAGGTTATGTAAACATATATATACATATACATATATACATATATATACATATCTAAATATACACATATCTACATATACATATATATATATATATATATATATACACATACAGTACATCCGGAAAGTATTCACAGCGCATCACTTTTTCCACATTTTGTTATGTTACAGCCTTATTCCAAAATGGATTAAATTCATTTTTTTCCTCAGAATTCTACACACAACACCCCATAATGACAACATGAAAAAAGTTTACTTGAGGTTTTTGCAAATTTATTAAAAATAAAAAAATTGAGAAAGCACATGTACATAAGTATTCACGGCCTTTGCAGTGAAGCTCAAAATTGAGCTCAGGTGCATCCTGTTTCCCCTGATTTCTGCAGCTTAATTGGAGTCCACCTGTGGTACATTCAGTTGATTGGACATGATTTAGAAAGCCACACACCTGTCTATATAAGGTCCCACAGTTGACAGTTCATGTCAGAGCACAAACCAAGCATGAAGTCAAAGGAACTGTCTGTAGACCTCCGAGACAGGATTGTCTCGAGGCACATATCTGGGGAAGGTTACAGAAAAATTTCTGCTGCTTTGAACATCCCAATGAGCACAGTGGCCTCCATCATCCGTAAGTGGAAGAAGTTCGAAACCACCAGGACTCTTCCTAGAGCTGGCTGGCCATCTAAACTGAGTGATTGGGGGAGAAGGGCCTTAGTCAGAGAGGTGACCAAGAACCCGATTGTCACTCTGTCAGAGCTCCAGAGGTCCTCTGTGGAGAGAGGAGAACCTTCCAGAAGGACAACCATCTCTGCAGCAATCCACCAATCAGGCCTGTATGGTAGAGTGGCCAGACGGAAGCCACTCCTTAGTAAAAGGCACATGGCAGCCCGCCTGGAGTTTGCCAAAAGGCACCTGAAGGACTCTCAGACCATGAGAAAGAAAATTCTCTGGTATGATGAGACAAAGATTGATCTCTTTGGTGTGAATGCCAGGCGACACGTTTGGAGGAAACCAGGCACCGTTCATCACCAGGCCAATACCATCCCTACAGTGAAGCATGGTGGTGGCAGCATCATGCTGTGGGGATGTTTTTCAGCGGCAGGAACTGGGAGACTAGTCAGGATAAAGGGAAAGATGACTGCAGCAATGTACAGAGACATCCTGGATGAAAACCTGCTCCAGAGCGCTCTTGACCTCAGACTGGGGCGACGGTTCATCTTTCAGCAGGACAACGACCCTAAGCACACAGCCAAGATATCAAAGGAATGGCTTCAGGACAACTCTGTGAATGTCCTTGAGTGGTCCAGCCAGAGCCCAGACTTGAATCCGATTGAACATCTCTGGAGAGATCTTAAAATGGCTGTGTCACCGACGCTTCCCATCCAACCTGATGGAGCTTGAGAGGTGCTGAAAATTGGAATGGGTGAAACTGGCCAAGGATAGGTGTGCCAAGCTTGTGGCATCATATTCAAAATGACTTGAGGCTGTAATTGCTGCCAAAGGTGCATCGACAAAGTATTGAGCAAAGGCTGTGAATACTTATGTACATGGGATTTCTCAGCATTTTTATTTTTAATAAATTTGCAAAAACCTCAAGTAAACTTTTTTCACGTTGTCATTATGGGATGTTGTGTGTAGAATTCTGAGGAAAAAAATGAATTAAATCCATTTTGGAATAAGGCTGTAACATAACAAAATGTGGAAAAAGTGATGCGCTGTGAATACTTTCTGAATGCACTGTATACACATACATACATAGTGCGTTGTAACACGGGCTGTGATTGTTACATGGGAGGGAGACGACAAATCACAGCTTCCCGCTTTCTAATCGGGCCTGTAATTGGTGCTTTGACTGATGCCCAGATCCCACAGTATTTCCCCTTAGGAGAGGCGTTAGGCAAGTGTAATTGAATAGCGGTGCTGCAAGTTTAGCTTTACACCTGTTTTTAAGGCTTATTGACTGAAAGGGGCTTTCATGAAAAAAGTTAGGGCTTTGCTACAGGATACACCCTCCACAAGTTAAGGAAGTAAAAATAAAGGTATATACAGTGATCCCTCGCTATATCGCGCTTCGCCTTTCGCGGCTTCACTCCATCGCGGATTTTATATGTAAGCATATTTGAATATATATCGCGGATTTTTCGCTGCTTCGCGGGTTTCTGCGGACAATAGGTCTTTTAATTTCTGGTACATGCTTCCTCAGTTGGTTTGCCCAGTTGATTTCATACAAGGGACGCTATTGGCAGATGGCTGAGAAGCTACCCAACTTACTTTCTCTCTCTCTCTTGCGCTGACGTAGGGGGGTGTGAGCAGGGGGGCTGTTCGCACACCTAGACGATAGGGACGTTGCTACTTTCTGTGTGCAGCTGCTTCCTGAAGGACATGCTGCACGGTGCTTCGCATACTTAAAAGCTCAAAGGGCACGTATTGATTTTTGACTTTGTTTTTCTCTGGCTCTCTCTCTCTTTGTCTGCTCCTGACGGAGGGGGTGTGAGCTACCGCCTTCAACAGCTTTGTACTGGCGGTGCTTCGCATACTTAAAAGCTAAAGAACCTATTGATTTTTTTTTGACTGCTTCCTTTGTTCTCTCTCTCCTGACGCGCACTCCTTTGAAAAGGAAGATATGTTTGCATTCTTTTAATTGTGAGACGGAACTGTCATCTCTGTCTTGTCATGGAGCACAGTTTAAACTTTTGAAAAAGAGACAAATGTTTGTTTGCAGTGTTTGAATAACGTTCCTGTCTCTCTACAACCTCCTGTGTTTCTGCGCAAATCTGTGACCCAAGCATGACAATATAAAAATAACCATATAAACATATGGTTTCTACTTCGCGGATTTTCTTATTTCGCGGGTGGCTATGGAACGCAACCCCCGCGATGGAGGAGGGATTACTGTATTTCTGTTTTATTTAAACCTTTTAAGTTTGTATGCGGGCGGTATGGTGGCGCAGTGAAAGGTGCCAGTTAGGAGACCCGGGTTCGCTTCCCTGCGTGGAGTTTGAATGTTCTCCCCGTGTCTGTCTGGGTTTCCTCCGGGTACTCCGGTTTCCTCCCAAAGTCCAAAGACATGCAGGTTAGGTGCATTGGCGATTCTAAATTGTCCCTGGTGTGTGGGTGTGTGTGGGTGTGTACGCCCTGCGGTGGGCTGGCACCTTGCCCGGGGTATGTTTCCTGCCTTGTGCCCTGTGTTGGCAGGGATTGGCTCCTGTATTTAGGATATAGCGGGTTGGATAATGGATGGATGGACATCTGTATGCATAGCCCTATTTGCCTGTTTTCGTTTGTTTCTTTCTTCAGTAATATTTCAGTAAACCCGGAGCTTGTCAATTCAAATCCTGGTACTGACACCACTGTGTGACCCTGAGGAAGTCACTTCACCTGCCTGTGCTGCAAAAAACAAAACTAATGTAACAAATTGTACCTCAGATGTTGCAAGTTGCTGGAATAAAGGCATAAGTAAAATAGATAAATATGTATTATACACATAGGAACTATTAATTTATTTTCAGTTAAGTCATCTGCAGCAAACTTTTATAAATGAGGGTTTCTCATTTTTAGATAGTGCAAACTGTTTCTTCTTCATTGACGTTTTCTCTTGGAGAGGTTCTTTCATTTCATTGAAAATTAAAGCAGCAGCTGCCAAAATATGTAGCTTTCTTATTAATTTTTCAACATTGTGTAAAATAAATTTATAAAGTAACATAAAAGGTTTAAATACTGGTTATCCTTTTACACTAAAATATTACTAAAGAGATACAAAAAAAGTAAAATGGATATGTTGTTTTTCTTTAAGGAGATTAAATATTACTGAAGAAAGAAAAAAAAAATAAAACAGCCAAATGGGGCTATGCATACGAACTTAAAAGGTTTAAATAAAACAGAAATATATATTTTATTTTTACTTGCTTAACTTGTGGAGGGTGTATCCTGTAGCAAAGCCCTAACTTTTTTCGTGAAAGCCCGTTTCAGTCAATAAGTCTTAAAAAAAGGTGTAAACATATTGACAATAAGCTACGCAAACCCAGGAAGACATGGAATCATTTAAATCAAGTATCATTACATCTTCCTTTCTTAAAGAGAAGTAAGGCAGTACTTATAAGCTTACATATTTATATATAGACATATATACATATATATATATATCTATATCCGAAGCCGTGCAAGCACACTCTTCAGAATGCAACGTATAGTTGTACAGAAGAAAAGCAATCTTGCCTCAAATGAATGGCAACCTTTTGTAGGTATATGAACTTAATTTAAACTTTAGGTTTACACGGTGCTTTCTTTCCGAAGTACCTGCACTCATGAATATGTCTGTATGTGTCACTCGGTCAAATCCACGCGCGTTGCACCAGCAAAGTACCGCTTTTAAATTGTTACTAAGAAGAAAAGAAAACCTTTTTAAATTGAGGGAAAATATACTAATAACAGTTTGTTAAGGATCTGTTTTTTTGTGAAGCTGCCTTCACTCGAGTGATCACTTCGAGCTGACTTGCTGGCCAACTATAAGCGTTACCTGGTAGGTAACCACCCATACAATCAGATTGTGAATCAGACTACGAATGCCGTGAATGTAATTACCCCGATCTACATGTTGTCAAATAAACGAACCACACGCCGTGGCGCAATTTTAGGGGCTTCGCCTGTAGCACTGACATCCGGGCTTCAATTCCCGTAAGGGAATGAAGTGAGTGGCTGGTTACCTACCAGGTAACGCTTATGGTTGGCCAGCAAGTGAGATAACATCAGCCACGGTGCCTTCAGTTGTGAGAAGCAGATCATAGAATGGTTGAAAATAGTTTACTGTCAAATAATGCAAAGAGTACGCGACACGTCTTTCCCCCTTATTCTTGGCTCATCAGGCGTACACACTCACTGCACTCGCTTACGGTAATCGAACCTCGGACGTCAGCGCTAGAGGGGCTTCGCAGCGGTGAAGTATTGCTTTTAAATTTTAATTAAGAAGAAAAGAAAACCTTTTAAAATTAAGTCTTAAAAAGAGGTGTAAAGATATTGACAATAAGCTACGCAAACCCACCAAGAAATGCAATCGTTTAAATCAAGGCGCGAGTCGAAAAACACCATCCCATAATAATAGTTGGCGATTAACACATTTCTATATGTATTGTAAGCATACAATACAACTGATAATATGTTGCGCTTATTTATCTGGTGTACCGACATTTTTGCGCATTTAACGTCTGAAATCTAACGCCCTTCAGAATGAAAAGTTTGCATTTACCTTTTTAATAAAAGGCGAGCTTTTAAGCCTGAGAAATCACCCCGTAAATGCACATGTTTAATTGCACATGTGTTAATATGTATGCTTACACAGTATTAAAAGACACTCAACAATTAACGTCATTTACCTTCGTTCCCGCGTTTGACTCGTGCTGTAAATCTCTTCCTTGTTTTTAGTTCACGTGATTACGTAGGAGGCGTGATGACGCGATACGTGACTCCGCCTCCTCCATTAGAGTATATGGACAAAAAACAGGTTCCAGTTATGACCATTACGCGTAGAATTTCGAAATGAAACCTACCTAACTTTTGTAAGTAAGCTGTAAGGAATGAGCCTGCCAAATTTCAGCCTTCCACCTACATGGGAAGTTGGAGAATTAGTGATGACTGAGTCAGTCAGTCAGTCAGTGAGGGCTTTGCCTTTTACTAATATGTATATCTATATATATCTATATATCTATATATATAGATATATCTATATCTATATAGATATATCTATATCTATATATATAGATATATCTATATCTATATATAGATATCTATATATATAGA
>NC_041399.2:74021319-74031319 GCF_900747795.2 Erpetoichthys calabaricus
GCGTGGTCAAAGCGCAGAAGGAGACATAGTAAAACAAGAGGAGTCAATGCCCCCTACGGAGTCCACAAAGGTTCATACATCAAACCCGAGATGGTATGGACACGCGTCTGAAACCGCGGAAGCAAAACTGTCTCGGCTCCAAAACCAAACAGCTCGACAAGTAACACAGCTTCGACACCGAGCCCGCGTGGACAGATCTAATGAACGTGGATGCCTACAACGCGCGTCTCAAACTGCGCAGGCAAAGCGGGCACGGATTCAACACGACACAGCTCCAGTGACCGAGATACAAACACGCGCCTGCCTGGATATAATTACTGAACGCAGGCGCCTACAACGTGCGTCTGATAATGCCGCGGACCAGGCAGGCACTGCTCCAAAAAGAAAGAGCTTGACTAAACGAGATACGAAGTGAAACGGGAAACACTACAGAGTCCGCAATGCTCCACAATGCACCGCATAATAGTTCGGAAAGAGCTTCGTAGTAACAGTGGGCAGACCCAGAGTGACACGGGCGAACGCTACGTATTAAACATACGTCATCCTCACACATTTAACCTTTACAGCATAGGTGAATCACATTACAGTGATGTATTATTAACAGTACGATAAACATCACAGTATCGCAAACAAATGAAAATTATTACTCGAAAAAGGGAAATTATATTCACCACGGATTGACCGAGATACAAACTGAAACGGGAAACACTACGGGGTCCGCAGTAGTCCACAATGCACCGCATAATAGTACGGACGGAGCTCCGTATTAACAGTGGGGGGGCCCCCAGAGTGACACGGGCGAACGCTCCATATTAAACGTGCGTCATCCTCACACGTGGCTGCCCAGTGAGCACGGGTTCAAAACTCCGGGGGTAGGCGAGCGAAGCCCCCTTGTATCTCTCTCTCTCTCTATATATATATATATATATATATATATATATATATATATATATATATCTCTCTATACATATATATATATATATATACATATATATATATATATATATATATATCTCTCTATACATATATATATATATATATATACATATATATATATGTATATATATATATATATATATATATATATATATATATATATTGTCACGCTTGGGTTACAAGATTGCACAGAAGACCAGTGGAAGTTGAAGAAACTCGAATTTTTATTCAAACACTGCAAACAAACATTTATCTTTTAAAACTGTTTCAAACATGCTCCTTGAAAGAGTTTACACCTCCGCTTGTCATTTAAAAGAGACCAAGGATTTCTTCTTCTTCGGAGGAATACATGCCAGGAGCACCAGAAGTCAGAGAGAGAGAGAGAGAGAAGCAGAAAATCAATTTATAACCACAGAGAGAAGTCGGCACAGGCTTTTTGACAAGGCGGAGTAGCGCGCGGGAGGCAGATTACGCGACAGAGCCGGCCAGAAGGAAAAGGAGAAATGTGAAGGTAGTCTGTTTAAGTTTCCTAGGGGTTTCCTAGGGCTTTTTCCAGGGGCATCTGTATCTTTTTGGGGGTAGGATTAGCTTTGCAGCTCACACCCCCTCCCTCAGCTTTATTCACGTTTCCGTGAATCAAGCGATTCTCCAGACCCGGTTCAAAGAGACGTGACAGCACGTCAGCATTTATGTGTTCAGACCCAGGTCGGTGTCTGACTTCAAAACTGTAAGGTTGTAATCCCAAAAACCATCTCATAAGATGGGAGTTTGAATCTTTTTGACAGTATAACCATTGAAGTGGAGCATGATCAGTTACTAATGTGAACTTCCGTCCCCATAAGTAATAGCGTAGTGCTTCTATAGCCCATTTAATTGCTAAACATTCTTTCTCAATAGTTGAATAATTGCGTTCTCTTGGGAGTAATTTCCTACTCAAGTACGTGATAGGGTGTTCTTCACCCTCAAATACCTGGGAAAGGACCGCTCCTACTCCGAATGCACTAGCGTCTGTTTGTAGAATAAAATCTTTAGAGAAATCAGTATTTCGTAGCACTGGATAAGATGACAAGGCTTTTTTTAAATCTGAAAAGGAACGTTCGCAAAGTTCTGTCCATATAATAGGTCGGTTTTTTCTTCCTTTAGTAAGCTCGAGCCGAATCGTTTTGTACCCGTGAGCGTGTATTCATGACTGTTGTTCTTCAGCGTGAGAAATATGGATAAGTAATAAGGAGGATCGCACTCACTGTTAAGATGGAGCCTTTTCTGCAGTTGAACGGTTAATAGTGCTTTATTGTAAGGAGATCCACCTATGCTGCATAGTGTGAAGGTGTTGAGATGACGTATGTTTAATATGGACGGTTCCTTTAGAAATGGGGCTTTGGGTGTCACTTCTTATTGATGTTAGTGTGTTTGTGGGTCTGATTGGTCGTTGTTGTGAACGTTTTGTGTGCCATGTCCGTAGTCTGTCCTGTTTCGTCTCTAAGGGGCTTGGTGTGGCGGTCACGGCTTCGTCTTCTTTCTTTTTGTGTGCCGGGGCTTGTTGAATCCTCCTCTTTGTGTGTGTCCCGTCCGTTGCTTGTAGGGGGGTAGGGTGCTTGGAGGTGGGTGTGGGATTTGTGGTGCGCGAGCGGTTTTTTTGTTTTTGTGTGCTAGTTTCGTGTGCAATGGGTTTCGTGCAGCGCTGTGTGCGTCGCCTGCGTTTGACTCCTTTTTTCTGTGGTCGCGGCGCCTCATTTCTTTGACTCCTTTTTTCTGTGCTCACTCCTTTTTTCTTTGACTCCTTCTTTCTGTGGTCGCGGCCACCTCTCGCGGCACCTCATTTCTTGGGGCGCCTGCGCAGTACGTCTGTTTGCGGCTACGGCCCATGGCTGGATGTCCCTGCGTCCATCCGGTTTAGCATTCTCGGTTAGTAATGTGGATATCTCTATATATATATATATATCTCTCTCTCTCATATATATATATATATATATATATATATATATATATATATATATATATATATATATATCTTACACCTGAACACCAGCAAAACCAAAGAGCTGGTGGTGGATTTTAGGAGGCCCAGACCCCTCATAGACCCAGTGATCATCAAAGGTGACTGTGTGCAGATGGTGCAGACCTATAAATATCTGGGAGTGCAGCTGGATGATAAATTAGACTGGACTGCCAATACTGATGCGCTGTGCAAGAAAGGACAGAGCCGGCTATACTACCTTAGAAGGCTGGCGTCCTTCAACATCTGCAATAAGATGCTGCAGATGTTCTATCAAACAGTTGTGGCGAGCGCCCTCTTCTACGCAGTGGTGTGCTGGGGAGGCAGCATTAAGAGGAAAGACGCCTCACGTCTGGACAAACTGGTGAGGAAGGCAAGCTCTATTGTTGGCATGGAGCTGGACAGTTTAACATCTGTTGCAGAGCGAAGGGCGCTCAGCAGGCTCCTATCAATTATGGAGAATCCACTGCATCCACTTAATAGTATCATCTCCAGAAAGAAGAGCAGATTCAGCAACAGACTGCTGTCACTGTCCTGCTCCACTGACAGAAGGAGGAGATCGTTCCTCCCCCAAACTATGCGACTGTTTAATTCCATCCGGGGGGGGTAAACGTTAACATTTAACATTATACATAGTTATTGTCTGTTTTTTCACCAGCATTATTATCATTCTTTAATATTATTTATTGTATCAGTATGCTGCTGCTGAAGAATGTGAATTTCCCATTGGGATTAATAAAGTATCTATATATATATATATATATATATATATATATATATATATATATATATATATAATCTATCTATATATCTCTATATATATATCTATATATATCTATATATATATATATATCTATATATATCTATATATATCTATATAGGTGCTGGTCATAAAATTAGAATATCATGACAAAGTTGATTTCAGTAATTCCATTCAAAAAGTGAAACTTGTATATTTGATTCATTCATTACACACAAACTGATGTATTTCAAATGTTTATTTCTTTTAATGTTGATGATTATAACTGACAACTAATGAAGGGCACAAAGCAGGAAATATTGACTTTCAGTAATATTTCAGCAAAGTACCAGTTCAAATCCTGGTACTGACACCACTGTGACCCCCTGAGGAAGTCACTTCACCTGCCTGCGCTGCAAAAAACAAAAGTAATGTAACAAATTGTACCTCAGATGTTGCAAGTTGCTGGAATAAAGGCATAAGTCAAATAGATAAATATGTATTATACACATAGGAACTATTCATTTATTTTCAGTTAAGTCATCTGCAGCAAACCTTTATAAATGAGGGTTTCTCCTTTTTAGATAGTGCAAACTGTTTCTTCTTCATTGAGGTTTTCTCTTGGAGAGCTTTCTTCATTTCTTTCTAGTTAGCCAATAAAAGGTGTCATTTTGCTTGGCTTTTCTCTACATTCATTTCATTGAAAATTAAAGCAGCAGCTGCCAAAATATGTAGCTTTCTTATTAATTTTTCAACATTGTGTAAAATAACTTTATAAAGTACAGTAATCCCTCGCTACTTCGCGGTTTTTAAATACAAGTGATTGCCCGCCTATCGCGGAAGTTATGTTCCAGACCCATCAGCAACAGGAGAAAATCCGCGATATAGAAAACCATATAAATAAATATTTTTATAGTTTAAGCCTTAAAATACCCATCCCAAATGCTTTAAATACATGTAAACTTATAAAACACACTTTGTTAACACATATGATATGTGGATGTCGGGCTAAGGATATGAGTAACATCTCACTATTATAAAACATTTTAACTTCACGCAAGACAAGACAGTGAGACAGGAAAATTGGTGATGTACAGGCTTTTAAATTATTGACAGGCAGAGCGACAAGCAGCACAAAGCCAGCACAAAGTCCACTTCTCCTTAGCGTTCATTCAGCTCCCCACCCCCTTGACAATGCGAAGTGGCAGGAGCGTACTGCGCTTCCGGGGAGGGGGGGTTTGAGGGAAGGTGCGTTTAGCTCTCACACACCCACCCACACACACTCCTCCTCCTCCTTCTCCTTCCGAACGCGCACAGCGACAAGCAGGCATTTTGGCAGAAGCAGCACAAAGTCTATTTCTGCTCAGCGTGAGTTCAGCTACCCCCCTTCACAAAGCGAGTGCAGACACATCGACGTCTGATCACTGCGTGCAGTGTGCAGTGTTGGTCTGAGGTGTTTAAGAATGTAGAAAGTGTTTAAGAGCATAGGAAGTGTTTATAAGAGCTTTGGAAAGGTTAACAAGAGAGTGAGAAAGGTTTATAAGAGTGTGGGAAGGGTTTATAAAGCCTTAAAATATGTATAAATAATAAAATAAATATAGGTCGCTACTTCACGGATTTTCATCTATCGCGGGGGGATCTGGAATATAACCCCCGCGATAGGTGAGGGATTACTGTAACATAAAAGGTTTAAATACTGGTTACCCTTTTACACTAAAATATTACTAAAGAGATACCAAAAAAGTAAAATGCATATTTTGTTTTTCTTTAAGGAGATTAAATATTACTGAAGAAAGAAAAAAAAAACTAAAACAGCCAAATGGGGCTATGCATACGAACTTAAAAGGTTTAAATAAAACAGAAATATATACCTTTATTTCTACTTCCTTAACTTGTGGAGGGTGTATCCTGTAGCAAAGCCCTAAGTTTTTTCGTGAAAGCCCGTTTCAGTCAATAAGTCTTAAAAACAGGTGTAAAGATATTGACAATAAGCTATGCAAACCCACCAAGACATGGAATCGTTTAAATCAAAGCGCGAGTTGAAAAACACCATCCCATACTATTAGTTAACGATTAACACATTTCTATATGTATTGTAAACATACAATACAACTGATAATATGTTGCACTTATTTATCTGGTGTACTGACATTTTTGCGCGTTTAACGGCTGAAATCTAATGTGGTTTGTGCCCTTCAGAATGAAAACAGTTTGCATGTACCTTTTTAATAAAAGGCGAGCTTTTAAGCCTGAGAAATCACCCCGTAAATGCACACGTTTAATTGCACGTGTTAATATGTATGCTTACACACTGTTTCTTCTTCATTGAGGTTTTCTCTAGTATGTAGATCGGGGTAATTACATTCACGGCATTCGTGGTCTGAATCACAATCTCATTGTATGGGTGGTTACCTACCAGGTAACGCTTATGGTTGGCCAGCAAGTCAGCTAACATCAGCCACGGTGCCTTCAGTTGTGAGAAGCAGATCATAGAATGGTTGAAAATAGTTTACTGTCAAATAATGCAAAGAGTACACGACACGTGTTTCGCCCTAATTCTTGGCTCATCAGGCGTTAGGCAAGTGTCATTGAATAGCGGCACTGCAAATTTAGTTTCTTTTCAATAAAGTCAGGCATTAGGCAAGTGTCATAGAAGAGCGGCGGCGCTGCAAGTTTAGTTTCTTTTCAATAAAGTCATCATAGAATAGCGGCGGCGCAGCAAGTTTGGTTTCTTTTCAATAAAGTCAGGCGTTACGCAAGTGTCATAGAAAAGCGGCGGCGCTGCAAGTTTGGTTTCTTTTCAATAAAGTCAGGCGTTAGGCAAGTGTCATTGAATAGCGGCGCGTGATTGAATAGCGGCGCTGCAAGATTAGTTTCTTTTCAATAAAGTCAGGCGATAGGCAAGTGTCATTGAATAGCGGCGGCCCTGCAAGTTTAGTTTCTTTTCAATAAAGTCAGGCGCGCTTTGCAGCGGCGAAGTTCTGCTTTTAAATTTTTATTAAGAAGAAAAGAAAACCTTTTTAAACTGAGGGAAAATATACCAATAACAATTTGTTAAGGATCTGTTTTTTTGTGAAGCTGCCTTTACACAGCCTGTCCGCTGTTTTATAAACGAACGCCATATAAGGCCGTCCTTTCTCTTTCACAGTCAGTTCACGTGATTACGTGTGAGGTGTGATGACGCGATAAGCAACCCCGCCTCCCAAGGCCAGCGACCTGCCGTCCATTACTGTATATGGACAAAAAAGAGGTTCCAGTTATGATCGTTACGCTTTGAATTTTGAAATGAAACCTGCCTAACTTTTGTAAGTAAGCTGTAAGGAATGAGCCTGCCAAATTTCAGCCTTCCACCTACACGGGAAGTTGAACAATTAGTGATGAGTGAGTCAGTCAGTCAGTCAGTCAGTCAGTGAGTGAGTGAGTGAGAGCTTTGCCTTTTATTAGTATACTAGCAAAATACCCGCGCTTCGCAGCGGAGAAGTAGTGTGTTAAAGAGGTTATGAAAAAGTAAAGGAAACATTTAAAAAATAACGTAACATGATTGTCAATGTAATTGTGTTGTCATTGTTATGAGTGTTGCTGTCATATATATATACATATACACATATACACACACACATATACAGATATATTATATATACATATACACATATTTTTTATATATATATATATATATATATATATATATATATATATATATATATATATATACACATACATACATACATACATACATATACACACATAGATGCACTTACAATAACATAGAAATCAATATAAACAACATTAACATCATTATCATATGAGAATATGAAGTAATATATAAGAAGCACATTTCATATAAATATAAATTATTAAACAGTAAAATCTTCTTCTATAATTTGCTACCGTGGCTTTTCGTTGGTCTGTCCAGGATTTTAAATCACCTGTAGGTTGCAAACCGTTTCACCTATTGACTTGAAATCTGGTACACATATAATACGTCACGTCTGCTATCCGCTTTATGGGTGATGATTGTATTACTCTTTTTATGTTTATTTTATTTTAGAATCAACTCCTATCTGCGCACACCAGGGCGGCCGTGGGCAGATGCGTATGGTGTATTCACTCCATGTTATCGTGCATTGCGCTGTCACTGGTATTTTGATAAAAGAATTTGAACAACATATAAGAAGCGTATAAATTATTAAACAGTAAAACATTAACATTTAAGAAGTAAAGTTACATTGAGTACTACTGCAGTGCCTTCGGGTATACCTCATTTTTTGTTTGCCCATTACATGCTTAAATGTATACATTTTTTGGTGTACCTACCCGAGAACACGCGACATATAACTGAGCGTGGGAGAAGCATGGATTTTAAACACGCGTTGAGTTCATCTGCTGGTCTCCCTCGTGGAATAACTGGTAATGTTTGACTAAAATGTACAGCGAGTAAAACGACATTACCTCCTTTTTTTTTTTTTTACGATCTCTGAGATCTTGCTTTTTTTCGGTTCAAGGCTTCATAAGCTCTTTTATGTGCCATGGTGTACTTAATAAGTACTAATTATCCCAAACCATCATCTTTGAATGTTGCAAGACTTTCGCCTTGTATATAGATCGGGGTAATAACATTCATTGCATTCCTAGTCTGAATCACAATCTGATTGTATGGGTGGTTACCTGGCACTGTAGGGTTGCCACCCGTCCTTTAAAATAGGGAATCGTGCCGCGTTTCAGAATGAAATTGCGCGTCCCGTTTTGAATCAATACTGGACGGGATTTATCCCGTATTTTTTTTATCATTTTTTTTTTAAAGCAGCGTGTCATGCAAATCATCCCACACGCATTTTATGAAGATGCCTCCTTTCCTAGTTTTGATTGGGTAATACTTGATGTCATCGTTAGTTTGATTGGTCTTTTTAACTGTCCAGTGAGGAGGGCGTGTCTTTTAAGTAGAGTCTGCAAAGTGTTGGCACTGAGATGTGGCATCAGCGCCATAGTTGAAGCCCCTAACGTTGCGGTCAGCAAGTCGGCTAACATCCGCCATGTGCCGTCTTTCAGTTGCGAGAAGCAGATCATAGAATGGTTGAAACTGTTGCCCCTAACGTTGCGCCACGGCGTGTGGTTCGTTTATACCTCGTGTCTTCTCATTAAACTTTTATCTCACGAATATGTTATTGCAATCCGCAGCGGGAGCGTTTCTATAAACTTAATTTAAACTTACGTTTTACACCGTGCTTTGTTTCCCGTTTGAACATGCTTGTATGCTTCACTCGCTCCATTCTCAATTGTTTAATTAATTTTTTGCTCTTCGCTGTTTCCGGCTCTTCCTCCATTTCCCCCTACTTCGTTCTTTTATCTCGCGAATATGTTATTGCAATCCTTAACGGGAGCGTTTCAATAAACTGATTGAAAATAGTTTTGCATTTACCTTTTTAGTAAAAGGCGAGCTTTTAAGCCTGAGAAATCACCCCGTAAATGCACACGTTTAATTGCACATGTGTTAATATGTATGCTTACACAGTATTAAAAGACAGTCAAAAATTAACGTCATTTACCTTCGTTCCCGCGTGTGACTTGTGCTGTAAATCTCTTCCTTGTTTTTAGTTCACGTGATTACGTAGGAGGCGTGATGACGCGATACGTGACTCCGCCTCCTCCATTAGAGTGTATGGACAAAAAATATGTTCCAGTTATGACCATTACGCTTTGAATTTCGAAATGAAACCTGCCTAACTTTTGTAAGTAAGCTGTAAGGAATGAGCCTGCCAAATTTCAGCCTTCCACCTACACGGGAAGTTGGAGAATTAGTGATGAGTCAGTCAGTCAGTGAGTGAGTCAGTCAGTGAGGGCTTTGCCTTTTATTATTATAGACTAGCAAAATACCCACGCTTCGCAACGGAGAAGTAGTGTGTTAAAGAGGTTATGAAAAAGAAAAGGAAACATTTTAAAAATAACGTAACATGATTGTCAATGTAATTGTGTTGTCATTGTTATGAGTGTTGCTGTCTCATATATATATATATATATATATATATATATATATACATACATATATATACATACACACACACACATACATGCAGTTTCAATAACATAGAAATAAATATAAACAACATTAACATCACTATCATATGAGAATATGAAGTAATATATAAGAAGCACATTTCATATAAATATAAATTATTAAACAGTAAAATCTTCTTCTGTAATTTGCTACCGTGGCTATTCGTTTGTCTGTCCAGGATTTTAAATCACCTGTAGCTCGCAAACCGTTTCACCTATTGACTTGAAATCTGGTACACATATAGTAAGTCACGTCTACTATCCGCTTTATGGGTGAT